>NW_005187805.1:166048-176243 GCF_000239375.1 Pundamilia nyererei | reverse complement strand
TCCCCTTGTTGTTTCAGCAACATTAAATTTAAAAACTGTACGTTGGAGTTAAAATATATATTTATAATTTTAATAAATGACAAATTAAAAAAGCATGAACATTTTCTTGTATCGAAAAAATATTGAACCGTGATACCAAAGTATCGAACCGAACCGAACCGTGAATTTTGTGTATCGTTGCACCCCTACTGTCTGCCTCAGTATGTGTCTGTACTTGGGTCTATTTTGTGAATTTGCTTCTAACAGTGGGGTGTAGTAGTTAAAGTGCAACATTCAGTGGCAAAAAGTTAAACGATTAAAAGACCTGAATAAACCACAGCATGCCACCTCCACTATTGTTTTAGTCAAATAAAATGTTCTTTCAGCCCGAAGTATTTAATCCATTTCAATTCCTTAAAAATCATGCACATACCAAACATCTTGAGTCAGCTACAGTGGAAGATTATATATGTCTTAAACCTTTTTCTGGCCATTAACCATTTCTTTATTCACAGTATACTCCTGACCCCGCCATATTGTCAAGCTGTCATGTTAATTTATGTATTCCATTCATTCGTATTCTATATTTAAGAGCATGGAGGCAGCTCCAAATGGATTATATGGAAAAATGATAAGCATAGCCATGACACATGACTGTATTAACCATTAAAATGAGGAACACCATCCATATTTAGTGTGACTGAGGCTTTAACTTCAAACTGGTTGTCATCTGTGATTAGGTTATTTATAAATTTTCTTTTTTTTTTTTTTTTAAATTTCAGCATATAAGCTTGCTTTTGAATTAATGTATGTTTGGTTTGAGATTGTGGAAGACATTTTCTTTTCAGTGACATTTTTTTTATGATAGCTTGCCACTCTGGGCTCTATTTCAGTAGCTCTCCTGTCACTTCAATTCACTTCAGGTCATTTCAGTTCTGCAGTTCAATATGTAGCCAGAGATGAATGAATCAATTTCACTTCACTCACTGTCTTTCTGTCTGTCCACCCGTCTCTGTGTGTTTATATACAGCATGGGATTGTTTAGGCAGAGAGTTTTCAGTACCACCAGTGAAATTTATATTCTTTATACACACCCTGAATAACACCTTTTTATACACATACACACACAAATCTAGCACACCGGTGACAAATGAGATGCCAAAAAACCTACAAAGAACATAAGAATGATTAAGCATGCAAATTTATACACACTAGCATGTTAAAAATGCTAATGAAATTTTTCAAACGCAACTGCTTCCATACCTTCTCGCTTGTTGTTGCGAAAGCATTTAACTTTGGGCAGTTTGGTGAGAAGCTGGCAGTCACTCTCTGGGAAAGAAAAAAAAACAGCATGAGCAGAATACAAATAATAGAAGGAAACATTGTGTGCCGTGTAATGTATATCTTGATAATTTCTTTGAAAGTCTGCAGAGAAACCAAATAGTAGCCCACTGAAAAAAATGACGACAATTCAAAGCTTAAGGTTTGACAAGTTAGACATTTGTCTAGTTGCTGTTCAGCCGGCTGTGAGGTCTCCACTGAATTTCTGAGCTGTATTTCTTTTTTTTTTTGTATTTTGTTCTTTTTTAAAATAAAACTGTCAAAAATACTCTGGTTGAAAGTCTCAAAATGGAAAGAAGAAAGCAGAAAAAATGAATCACTGGTGTACAATATGTGAGTCATTTAATGAAGTCAAGTTAAGTGAAATTAATATTAATGATTTTTAGAACAGGAAAATAGTGAATGTACTTACAATATCAAAAAAGGATTTCAATAGCGTTCCATTATAAATTTCAGAATAATGAGTCAAAGATTGGAAGAAAAAAAAAACTAGAGAAGAAAGAGAAGCCGTCACGGCTCAAAAAACTGGAAAATGTCATGACTTATGATAATATGATGAGTATGTTCTGTCTTACATTCCTAATCACAATGGTGGTGGGATCTCAAAAGATTTCTTAACAGTTAGTTTTTGTTTTTCCCTGTAAGTGTTATTGTTAAAACTTTTCTGAAATATGTTCCTGCAGTCAAATTAAAAATAAACACATTTTCTTCATATTAATATTCAAGTTATTTTCTGTGCTCTATTGTGAGTAACATATGGGTGCATGACATTTTCAGTTTTTAAAAATTATTATTAATATTATATTTTACACAATATAACAGCTTTTTCTCAAATGGTTTTGTATGTGTGTTTTGTGTATAGCGACCCTGAATGACTTAACACCTCCATCAGAGCGCTCTGACCCAGAAACAATGCCCCATGGTTGTTCCCCTCTCCACTGAACTTCTCCCTTCAAGTGGACAAAATATATGTGACCAAGAGCATATGCACTTTGATCCAAGCAGAAAGGTTTTGACTCAGTTTGGGGATAAATTCTTATTGTTATTTTATATGGAATTTGAACAACACAGTTTCCAAAAACCTTAAAGTTCAGACACACCCCCATAAATATTTTTTGTTTTTATATACTAATTTGGCTCTGTGGTTCTCTCTCAGCCTGAGATGCCCTGCATGATGAAAAACAAAATAACCATATAAACAGACACTAATGTTTGACAAAGCTCAAAGGTTGAGAGGCATTCAAATTTTAATTGCAAGCATTGGTGTAACAGCATCTTTGCAGAGCTAGAAAAGTTTATGTGTACTACTGTTCCACATGCCTTAATGCTGACTGGCTGCAAAACCCTCAAGGTATGCACAAAAGGCCAGAGAAGGTGGAGTTATGTTAATATTATTAATTGGGTGTTGGCATCAGTTTCAGTTTCAGTTTGGATTAGTCTTGGCTAATATCAGGTTAGGGAAAAAGCACGGAACTAATGGGCAGTTGTATGGTCAGTTCCTGGTGTTTTTGATCTTTTCCTTGTTTTTGCTAGGACTGCAAGTCCCTTATTTGTATTTGGTCTTTGTAAGTAATTCAGTTTACACTTTCAATATCAGTTTCAATTTAAAACTTTATCTTCTTCTATATTAGGATCCTTTGAGGCATGTACATAGGAACCGTTACATGTTTGGGGGCTTGTCCAGGATATGCACACAAAGAATTTATTCGTAAATCAGGGTGGAAAATAAGTATTTGGTCAATAACAAAAATACAACTCAATACTTTGTAACATAACCTTTGTTGGCAATAACAGAGGTCAAACGTTTACTATAGGTCTTTACCAGGTTTGCACACACAGTAGCTGGTATTTTGGCCCATTCCTCCATGCAGATCTTCTCGAGAGCACTGATGTTTTGGGGCTGTCGCCGAGCAACACGGGCTTTCAACTCCCGCCACAGATTTTCTATGGGGTTGAGGTCTGGAGACTGGCTAGGCCACTCCAGGACTTTCAAATGCTTCTTACGGAGCCACTCCTTTGTTGCCCGGGCGGTGTGTTTTGGATCATTGTCATGTTGGAAGACCCAGCCTCGTTTCATCTTCAAAGTTCTCACTGATGGAAGGAGGTTTTGGCTCAAAATCTCACGATACATGGCCCCATTCATTCTGTCCTTAACACGGATCAGTCGTCCTGTCCCCTTGGCAGAAAAACAGCCCCATAGCATGATGTTTCCACCCCCATGCTTCACAGTAGGTATGGTGTTCTTGGGATGCAACTCAGTATTCTTCTTCCTCCAAACACGACGAGTTGAGTTTATACCAAAAAGTTCTACTTTGGTTTCATCTGACCACATGACATTCTCCCAATCCTCTGCTGTATCATCCATGTGCTCTCTGGCAAACTTCAGACGGGCCTGGACATGCACTGGCTTCAGCAGCGGAACACGTCTGGCACTGCGGGATTTGATTCGCTGCCGTTGTAGTGTGTTACTGATGGTGACCTTTGTTACTTTGGTCCCAGCTCTCTGCAGGTCATTCACCAGGTCCCCACGTGTGGTTCTGGGATCTTTGCTCACCGTTCTCATGATCATTTTGACCCCACGGGATGAGATCTTGTGTGGAGCCCCAGATCGAGGGAGATTATCAGTGGTCTTGTATGTCTTCCATTTTCTGATGATTGCTCCCACAGTTGATTTTTTCACACCAAGCTGCTTGCCTATTGTAGATTCACTCTTCCCAGTCTGGTGCAGGTCTACAATACTTTTCCTGGTGTCCTTCGAAAGCTCTTTGGTCTTGGCCATGGCGGAGTTTGGAGTCTGACTGTTTGAGGCTGTGGACAGGTGTCTTTTATACAGATGATGAGTTCAAACAGGTGCCATTCATACAGGTAACGAGTGGGGGACAGACAAGCTTCTTACAGAAGACGTTACAGGTCTGTGAGAGCCAGAGATTTTCCTTGTTTGAGGTGACCAAATACTTATTTTCCACCCTAATTTACGAATAAATTCTTTACAAATCCTACCATGTGATTTCATGGATTTTTTTTTCACATTCTGTCTCTCACAGTTGAAGTGTACCTCTGGTGCAAATTACTGACCTCTGTCATCATTTTAAGTGGGGGAACTTGCACAATCGGTGGCTGACTAAATACTTTTTTGCCCCACTGTAAATACTCTTCCCGTTACACTATTGTTGTAATTAAGTCCTGTTTGTGGACATTTTACGTCTTTGTACCTACCTGGTTAAGACGACTATTATACTGTATATTAACATCAGCAAAAGTAGAACATATAGACAGTCATTACCTCCTATGCAGATTAGATCCAGCTACAGCTATGCTTGCTTAATTATAAAATCTTCTTGGTCATTGTCCTCAGGGGCTGTGTCCACCACAGCATACATCTCATGGACTGCCCTCTCAGCTGTTTGCAATGATAGAAACATATTTTTGATAATATGCTAAGAAAAAAAAAAAAAAGCAGGGCATCTTTTTTCTTTCCAGATTTTTCAGTTGAAAAATGTTCAACTTCTCATAAACAATTATGGCCAATGCTGTCATTTTTTAACCAGACTTCCATTTTCAGTGGCAAAAGGGTGAGTCAAATACTTCAGTGAACCAAGATCACATCCTATTCGCACTAGTGCTGAACAATGGGGACTTTTTACTGCTTGTATGAAAAGTTTGGCTCTCAGGACGATTTAGTTTGCAGTGGGTATAGCAGGTAAACAAAAGTCATCTAGAGTCACGGTTTTTACAAGATATTACTTCCTTGGATATTCTGTATCATAGCAACGAAAGAAATACTTCATCTCCAGATTGCTCTCAAGCACTCGCAGCTGGCATTTTTTAGCTGCCAGAAGAAAAAGAAATCTCTTTGGTGCACAGTTTAAAGCAGATCGGATGAACAGTTGTCGAGATATATAGATTTATAGGACAGCTCTCTGTGGAAACATATGGCAACAATAGTTCTTGAATGAAAGAGGAGAAAGCTAAAAGTGCAAGAGGTTAGGTGGTAGTACCATAAATTATTGGATAATTATTATTATTTTTAAATAGAAGTGATATTATAAATGTATCAACTTTAGTACATCAAGAAGAAGATTTTTATGAGAGTTTATAATCTAGAGAACTGCCTCAACATAGGAACAGTGAACAAGACAGAAACATTAAGTTGATGTGCTTGAGGAAGGTAGTAAGAGAAAAGTTGTTTATGATAGGTCAAATATCCTAAAACAAATCACCGCAAATAAGCAAAGGCAAGGCATTAAACTTATTGACTCACACCTGTGTGGGCGGCTGGAAAAGTTGTTTTCTCTTTGGCTATGTATATCAGCATGCATATGCACTGGTGATATGGTTGTATAAGTGTATATGCAGTATTATTAACACTGATTATCTGTCGGTAGTTGATTTGCACATCCATCTGTGGTTGTTTACTGGCATGTTTCTGTCTCCACTGCTGATTGCATCTATTCACTGTTGCCTCACCTACCCCAATCATGTCTTTATAGTCTAAATCTGCTGTTATTTAACCTTCATCACTCAGGTTTTCACTTCTGTCGCTCTCAGATTGGTGAGTTAGAAAAATGTTTTAACAATTGCATGTTGAAAAAACATTGGAAAATCACGAGTTATTAATGAGACACAAAGCCTGTTCTACAAAGGTTGTACGGGTTTGGGGTTCATGTTTTAACTTCCATGTTTAAAACAACCTTTTTGTTTCTATTTGCTGTTTGGTTTGTAATTGACCAGTCAAACAGGCTAAAGTCCCCCAGTGCAGTGTGATGAATCAGAAAACACAGTTTTAAGTAAATTATAGCACAAATTATCAAAAAGCATGTTAAAGTGGGCATACAGTGTCCTCGGTGTCATGGTTGGTCTGTCACTTGTCATTCAGTCAGTCTTTTGAGACTTGTCATTCTCAAAACATACAATGGGTGATAGCTAAAGCCATCTTTTATTTACAGTGTTTCCTAACATTGCAAACAAATGCACACATTGCATGTTGAGCGTTTGAATATAGATGTTCTGTAGACTTCTTTCTTAAATGTTTTAAAAATACTGTGAAATATTTTGTATCTGCCCATGTTCATTATGAAATGTAATAATGTAGAGACAACATGAAAATTGGTTTAGCTTCTGGATTGCTTTGATTAATGATAATGGAATTAAGAAAATATAAGAAGACTATAAGAAACCTTCAATTAATCTAGCTGCTGCTCAAGGCATGTTAGCATTATATTACATCCTGCTGCTCAAGGCATGCATTGAGATTTAGCTACGGGTTACTAAACTTGCAACAAAGATGCATAACATGTCCTGTGATGCATATAGCCTAAATAAAAAAAAAATTAAAATGAAAAACCAAAAATATCACAGGGCTTTTTAAAGAGACTCTTAGCTGTCAGTAAATGGTTAGAAAGTCGTTAATATAATTGAATTCCTAAGAACATCTGAAATTACGATGCTTTGGGGAAATGGCTCTTGGATTTCAGAAAGTTCACAGAATTTTACTATCATCCTATCTTTAAGATGCTTTTGGGAAAACTGGCTGGAATTGCAATTTGACAAGTTGATCTTCAAAACACTCAGCTGCCACATATCGTTAAGTGAAAAATCTCCCTGCGCTGATTTTGATCTTATTCAAATTTAAGAGGGACGCTGAAGCACTCACTGTGGTTATTTTCTCTGCTACGTGCTCATTAAGCCTGAAGAGGGAAAAAAACACCTAAACACAAGTTTTTTGTTGGTGCCTCTATCGTTTTCTTAAAAAATTCTTTAATTGTGACTTAAAATTATAGTGAGGAGCATAACTACACTTGAAGCAGTTGAGCAGCCTTTAAGAATAAACTGTGTGTCGGTGAAACTGGAGAAAGCTGCAGGAACAAATCAAATCTTGTCAGGCAGCTTTAGCTTCTCCTGAAGCTTCTGTTTCCAATGTAAACCATGTAGTGTTCAGTTGCCTGTATATTTGTGCTTTCCTTATCACTGCTTTACTCCCTGACCACAAAAACCAAAGTGCAGACACTTTTTCTGATCATATCAAAGTCTGCTGGCCAGAATTTATTTCCTAGCAGGAGTGGACAGAAAACTGAAAACTACAAACGACTGCACCTCTTAACATACTATCTTACTAGGTCTGCAGTAACATTTTGAAGCTATTTATATTTGACTTCCATTATATTCTGCTCTTGGACATACTGTAGTTTTTATTCCACTATGCTTCTATTTAAAACAAATCATATGATCCTGGAATATTAAACCATTTTACTACCCCTAGTAGTTATAATTAACTCCACTATGACCAGCTAAAGCATTAAACTGTGGCTGCATATTCATTTGACACCAATAATGATCCAGTGATTGATATATTACTTTGAATAACCCTTTTGCTTAATGAGCAATTTAATTTTTAATCTTTAGGGGAACAGTAGCAAAAATAGGTCCCTACATAAATACTCTGATCATCTCACTTTTAATTACGCAAATCAAACTGATTTATAGGACCAGAGACCATTTAGATATTGTATTAAACATTGGAAATCACATAGACGTACACATTTCTACACTGGGTGCGTTGGTCCATGACCAATTCTGGACATCTATACAACATCCGACTTGGTCCACAATTTGGACGTCCAACCATGACCCAACCCAACCTATGATGTTCAACATTTCAGACTGGATCATTTTTTGGGACGTCATGTGAACGTCTATGACAGGTGCAGGGAGCTTACATGGTTAAGTAATGTAATGATTTTTTTTATTTACAAATATCAACATTGTTGTTATCAACATGACACGTGAATACAGATTGTTTATAAACAAACACAATTTCTCACGT
Organism: Pundamilia nyererei; assembly: GCF_000239375.1. Lineage (NCBI taxonomy): Eukaryota > Metazoa > Chordata > Actinopteri > Cichliformes > Cichlidae > Pundamilia > Pundamilia nyererei. The sequence continues at coordinate 168,100 of NW_005187805.1, read as the reverse complement.
GTTAGCTTATTGATTTTTTTTTTATTTGACATTTTTTAACTGGTTTATTTATTTTAATTAATCAACTTTTTTTTGTAACCAGGCAAAAACTGTTGAAATCAATGTTAAACTGTAAAATAATAATAGTATTTAGAAAAATGTTGGAATTCCTTTTAAAAGGAGTACACTGTGTTTAATAAGTTTAAAAAACCACTTGCATTATAAATGGTTTGTTTTTATTTTAGTGAGGCTGGTCTTATTTTGAAGAGGAACTTCTAAAGGACATCTCTGCGACATCACTTTGTGAGTATATAGGCAATATAAAGGATTCAAATCATGGTTTTTGATAAACAAATTTTCCATAGACTCACTTCTTTCTGTGTGATTAACCATGTTTTTAATTTATAGGATACCAATTAATGGACATCATGCATCTTGTCCACACTTTAAAAATGCCACCTTAAATTACTTCATAAATTAAATCAACAAACCGGGCTTTGAGAGTAGAGTTTTAAGCTTAAGCCATCGACCCTTCTGGCCATCACCAGTAGGCGGTAGGTGAAGTGTCTTGCCCAAGGACACAACGACCGAGACTGTCCGAGCCGGGGCTCAAACCGGCAACCTTCCGATTACAAGGCGAACTCCCAACTCTTGAGCCACGATCGTCCCAAACTCAGACACTCACTACATTTTATTTTAAGGATTATCAAATTACAGTTACTAAAAAACCCTCAATACTATCATTTTTATGGTAATCAAATACATATAACATCATATGACACTATATATTTTGTTGATTCATTTCCATTTGGTACTCTAGCATGTATTTGGGGCAGCAGCAGGACTCATATGCATTAATTAAAAATAAAAATTAGTTTTCAATATCACACATAGATACACGGGTGCAGGGGGGCAATATCAATACAGTATCTGGCATTTCAACCTTGCTAATGGAAAAGCTGGAGACTGAAGCTCCAACCATCCAGTTAGTCCCAATTTAAGGGAGAAAGAGCTAACTCAATGGTATAAACAGAGCAAAATATATTAGGTGCCCAATACACACAAACAATACTTATGTGGATCAAATCATTGTTGATTTTGGACTTTTCATTGGATTTGTTCATTTGTTGACTATATTACTCCATCCACGACCTACGAGAAGAGGGGATGCTGTAAACAAGGCCTTGTTCTAACTTTTTTTAGATGTGTTGCATTCATCAAATTCAAAATGGGCTTATTTGTTTTTTTTTAAATGGCACAATTTAAACCTTTGATATTTGATATTTATAATAGGATATCGATATTTCTATGATCTATTGTGAATAAGGGTCATGAGGGATTGCTAGAAGTTGCCTGCTGTTGCTATTGCTTGTCACTAAAAGCTGGTAGTTTGTTTCAAAGATGCCAAATTATCTGCAAACACTCTCCAACCACTTGCCAAGCAGTAGTGAAACTGTAAAGAGAGTGATGCAAAGCAGAATCAGAGACCTTTGCCTTCAAAGTAAAAGTTGCATGTTTTTAAATGGGGTGGTATCAGAGGTGAGGCACATCTTTTACTTTGAAGGTGAACACACTCACTTTCTGTTTTGAATCAAATTTCTTTTTATTTTTTGAATGTTACAACTGCTTGGTGGTTTGAGGGCATGATATTGTCTTTTAACAAACTTTGGGCAATCTGCTAGTGACCAAAGCAACAACGACGACAGCCAGCAACCACTCAGCCACTAAAGCCTAATCCTTAAAAATCTGTCCACAAACAGATATAAAAACAATGCTACTTGTGAATTCTTGTTCTAGTTACAAAGAGAAAACAGTGGCACGCCGTTGTGGCTGATAAATATCCTTAGAGTCTGATTAATCGAAATCTCTTAATCGAAATAAATGTTTTCCGGTCTGACAGATCACAAAGAGTGAGAATAAATGGGGTTCTGTCTGACCCAGTGTTCTCCTCCACAGGTTCTCCTCAAGGGTGTGTCCTATCGCCCTTATTATTCACTCTCTATACAAATATGTGTCAGGGCAGACATGAAAACAGGGTCATTATTAAATATGCAGATGACTCTGTTATTGTCA
>NW_005187805.1:161444-165460 GCF_000239375.1 Pundamilia nyererei | reverse complement strand
TGAATTAAATAAGAACTGTTTTTGATTCGAAATATCAAAACTATTATATATGTGCCACAGTGAGCTTTATATATTTACTAGGTATGTGTGTTTTTAAAGGGATGCCAAATGCTGTCATTTTTCTGTAAAGCAAATTTACCTTGCCTTTGGGTATAAATAAAGTTACCTTGACCTTGACCTTGTTTGATATAGTTCACTAGGACTTTTTGAACCTCTGGAGATGGACTGGGCACATCTGTGGATGAGATAGTGTTCACGCTGTGAACGAAACTCCGTTCTGACCCAGAACGGAGTTTCTTCTCTTTTTTTTAAACTCCATTTTAATCCTGAAGCTGTGGACCCAGCTGCTGTGGACACATTCCTCCCTCTGACCTGTTTTGTAGGTCTCATCTTTGTTATCTCTGACCTGGAAGAAACCAGGCATGTGTATATTTGCAGTGTGTATATGAATGTGTGCGTCCAGCTGCAGCTCACCGTCGTCACTGAAGTCGTCCACCAGAATGATCTCATAGATGAGATGAACCGGGGTCCTGTTTAAAACACTGGAGAGAAGACAAAAAAAAAGTGATTTAAAATATTAGTCAGTTTGCACAATCATAAATAAGTATTCAAAACAAATGCATAAATGCATGGAAAAAGCTGACAAGTAAATGCCAACCTGCAGTGATGCAAACACACACTCAGGTGCTCATGAATCCATTATGTACGCAGCACACGCCATACGAAACAACATATTGAAAATGTCAGCCCAAATTCCTGTTATGAAAATGTATGACGTGTCGCCTCTAAAAAAACTATTTCATTAAAGAGGAAGATTGAAACATAAAAAATTCATAACTTTTACTGGAAGAAAATGAGAAAATGTGTTTTGTTCTGGGTGGGTTTCTGTTCCATTTTATTTCATTATTTCTACCGTTCAATAACCTCTGCATTCATCATGTCCTCTGGAGAAGTGTAAAAAAGGGAGAAAAGGAGAGGAGGATGAATGTGGGACAGGGAATGAAGAAATGAGAGGATGGAGTAGATAAAAAAGAGGATAGAAAAGTGAAAGAAATGAAAAGAGAAAAATCAGGGAGGAAGAAGAGAAGAACAGAAGTATGGTAAGGGGAGGACAGGGAGTGAAGGTAAAAAGGTACAAGAAAGTACATGAAAGATGAACAAGTAGAAAATCGATGGCTGAGGATCACGGTTGAGGGAAGGGGGCAGAGGAAGAAAGGAAAGATAAAAGAAAATATTAAAAAAGCAATAGGGAGAGACTGAAGAGTGTAAATGAAAAGGGGGGGGGAAAGGAAAGGTGAGAAGAAAGAAACCAAATGAGACAGAAAAAAGGTGAAATGGAATGAGAAAGGAAAGAGATCTGTTCCTTCTTCATATTTATCCTGTTCCAAAGGATGAATATGAGAAAGAGATACAGGCAGGGGCGGAAAGATACGAGGATGAAGAGAGAGCAGGAATGGGAAGGGGGAGTAAGTGGGGAAAAGGGTGAGAAAGTTTAAATGTGAAAATTAAAGGAAGACGAGGGAAGAAAAGAGCTAAAGGAGGGGTGAGCAAGCATAAAGGAGGGAAAAAAGGAAATCAACCTGAATTGACAGGTAGAAAAGGATAGATAGAGGAAAGAAAAATGGGGGGAAGGAGGAGGAAATGAGTAGGAGGGTTGTCACTTGATTGAGACTAAAAACAGGGAGGTACTGTGTATGGAGAAGAATGGCAGAGGTGAAAATTAGCAAGAGACTAGTGAGGAATGGATGGAGGAAAGGTTGGTAATGTAGAGGGAGGAGGAGGTGTGGAGAGAACCTGTGTCTCTGGGGCACTGGACCCCATCAGGAGGAGTTATGGATGCTTGGAGGTAGAGGGTAGGAGAGGTGGGGCGAGATAAAAGATAATGAGGGAGGGGGGAAAGAGAGAGAGGGGGTCAGGGAGAGATATGACAGCATAGTAAGGGAGACAAATAATCCTGATGCTAACTCTCTCTTGCTCTCTCTCTGTGGGCTGAGGGCCGATCAGGAGAGATGGATGAATGGATTGATGGATGAGATGGAGAGGAGGGGGAGGAGAAGGAAAGGTGTGGAGCAGGAAAATAAATGAAAGAGGGAGAGACGGGTGGAATCAAGATGGAGGGGAAAATAAAGACGGTGAGATGAGGTGATCAAGTAGAAAGAAAATAGTGCATTTGTCGCATTAGTTCCCATTAAATCACCCTGTATCCATCTATGCATCTATCTATGAAACAGATATGAGTGAAAGGACACAAATCTCTTTTCCTTCTCTTGCTACAACTTTTCTTCTCCCTTTCACAACCTCCAATTCCTCTCACTAGCTTCCATCTACGCAAACACACACAGACACACACAGACCCACACACACACACAGGAGTTCCCATTCTCTGGTTCACAGGCCACTAGCTATGAGGCTTAACCTCCCCTCAGGCGTGCTGAGGGAGAAGCTATCTTCAGCTCACAGAAAATATTATCACCGCTGACAATACCGCAGTCGGCTGCCACAGAATAGCAGCTCTATATCTGCGCCGCTCATTTCCAACACTCTATATATCAGTTTTAGCTGAGAATTTTTTGAAAAATTTTCATTACCTACAGCCGCCATTTGGAGGGTGCTTTCATCCAAAGTGCCTTAAGAGCATGCATTTTTAAAGAGTGGCAGGTGTGGGGCCCCGTGGGAATTTAACCCCACTCTCTGGCAGTGATAGCACTGATCTTAAATGGGTGCTACTGTATGACTGCCAGGGTGAGGGGTTCAATTCCCACAGGAGCCATGTATACAGGCTGAGAGCGTTCATGCTCTCAGAGTAGAGCGAGGCACTTTGAATAAAAGTGATAAAAGCTTCCTCTGAAATATCTGTGAAACAACAAAATGAAAACAACTGTTAAGCAAGAAGAGATATTTAATAAATTCAAAATTAAAATTAAAATTTTATTTGTCACACACACACAACCATACACAGTATGACGTGGGGGTGAAATGCTTGTAGCTGTACAATGCCCGACCATTAATTAAATGACAGAAAAAAAGGTTTTACAATATTTACAATTTAGAGGTTACTACAAAATTTACAAATTAACTTGGGAATTTACAGTAAAGAATGTGCAAATAGCAGAAGAGATTATAAAGATTATAAAGATTATAAATTATAGGAATTATAGGATTATAGGAAATGTGTGGTGGTGCGTGTGGTGATGTGATGTGTGTGAGAGTCCAGTCTTATAGGGACGTGTGTGGGAGAGTTCAGTCCTACACCTGGTTCAGGGCCCGAATAGCCTGGGGGAAGAAGCTCCTCCTCATTCTCTCTGTTTTGGCCTTAAGGGAGCGGAGGCGCTTCCCAGACCTCAACAGTGAGAAGAGTCCATTGTTGGGATGGGAGAGGTCCATCATAATCTTCTTAGCTTTGGTCGCTTGGTGTAGATGGACAGCAGGTCAGGGAGCTCTGATTGAATGATGTGTTTGGCTGAGCGCACCACTCTTTGCAGATCTCGTCTGTCCTGCTTGGTGCTGTTCCCAAACCAGGTGCAGATGTTTGCCGTCAGGACGCTCTCGATGGTGCAGGAGTAGAAGTTCTTGAGCGCCTTCAGTGGCAGATGGAAGTCTCTAAGTCTTCTGAGGAAGAAGAGACGCTGACGGGCTTTCTTAACCAGGGTGTTGATATGACAGGACAGGACCATGACAGGTCCTGAGTGATGTGGACACCCAGGTATCGGAAACTGTCCACTCTCTCCACTGGCGTGCCACTGATGATGAGGGGTTTGTAATTCCTCGCCTGCTTTGTAGTGAAGTCCATGATCAGCTCCTTAGTCTTGCTGATGTTTAGGAGGAGGTTATTCTCCTGGCACCAGGTCTCCAGGTTCCTAATCTCCTCCAGGTAGGCCGTCTCGATGTTGTCGGAGATCAGGCCCCCAACAGCAGTGTCGTCAGCAAAAGTGACAATGGAGGTGGTGTCTGATGTGACTACACAGTCATAAGTGTACAGTGAGTACAGCAGGGGGCTTAAAACACAGCCCTGAGGC
>NW_005187805.1:109586-150780 GCF_000239375.1 Pundamilia nyererei | reverse complement strand
CTATTGCATTGGAGTCACACTGGGTTAAATATGTACACTTGGGTTTTAAGGGGTATTTATTATTTTCTTCTTTTTTTGGGTTGTATGGAAGCCCCAAACGCAATTTCATTGTTCTTGACAATGACAATAAATAAATACTATACTACTATTCAGACACACATTCACACACTGGTGATGGCAAGCTACATTGTAGCCACAGCCACCCTGGGGCACACTGACAGAGGCGAGGCTGCCGGAAACAGGCGACACCGGGCCCTCTGACCACCACCAGTAAGCAACGGGTGAAGTGTCTTGCCCAAGGAAACAACGACCGAGACTGTCCGAGCCGGGGCTCGAACCGGCAACCTTCCGATTACAAGGCGAACTCCCAACTCTTGAGCCACAATCGCCCCATAATATCACCAACCATTCCCATGTTATTACGGTGTATCCATATAAATGGCCCACCCTGTATTTCACTCCCCTTGTCTTGTTATGTCCAATTACTCCCAGCCATGCCTCGCTCCTGTTTCCCATTTCCTGATTGCCCTATGTGTATTTAAGCCCTATGTTTTCTCGTGTGTGTTGCTGGTTCGTCTGCGTATCTCCCTCCGTTGTCTCTCCGTGTCTCCCTACGTCTCTGGGTTTGGTTCTAGGTTTGTTTCGTTAGTTGTTCCGGTTTAGTTTATTCTCATCTCGCCGTTTCTGTTTGTTTTTATTCCTTCTTACTTAATAAAGTTCACTCTCGTCAAAAGCTGCATCTTGGGTCCTAATCTACAACTCCACACATCTGCCACGCCGGACATAACAGTTTGAGTCTTTGATCATGTCAGCTCTTTGTTTTCATGTCCCACCCCTAACCTTCCTATATTACACTCTGTCCGAAGCTCTGGGTTGAGTTATGACAGAATGACTATTGGATAACAGCCTGCAGTTATTTGTTGTACTTTCAACAAGTATTACTCAGGTTACCTGAGCAATACTAGTCTATTCTGCTCTGCTTGGACCTTGGTCTTCAGTTCACCCCAAAGATTTGCAGTGGGATCAAGTAAAGGCTTTGTTTATGCCCCTTCGTAGCTAATCAGGAGCAATGTATGCTTTGGGTTGTTGTCATACTGGAAGAAAAAGTGCCGATCCAGACCCAGTTTTGCTGATGACAGTTTGAGGTTGTCTTTCAAAATCTTTACATATCCTTCTGTTATCACGATTCCTTCTGCCTTAACAAGATTCCCAGTTCCAGATGCAATGATGCATCCCCAAAGCATAACACTCCCAACACTGTGTTTCACTATGGAGACAGTGGTTTTAGTGTTGTATGCTTCTCTCTTCTTTCTCCAAACATAAGCAGTCTTGATGGCCAAAGAGCTCTGCTTTCGTCCTATCGGACCAAAGGACGCTCTTCTGGTATGCATAATCTTTCTCCAGATTGTCCTTAGCATACTTCAATCTGGCTTGAAAGTATTCCTAAATTTATTGATAGTACTTCTCACTCCAGTCCTTGTACCTTAACCCTGGGAAAGCTTTGCATATCCATCTCCTGCTTTATGAGCATTAATGATTTTTTTAGTCCCCTCTGATTTCTTTTGTTTATGGTATGATGCTTTCGAGCAACAGCTCAAACTCTTGCTTAAGTTTTTTACTGTGTGTAAAGTAGAAGATAATCCTCTGTCTTAACTTAATTTTACAAGTTTTGAGCATTACAAAGTTAAAGTCCATTATTGCCCACCAGTGATTTGTGCATTCTTTGCTAAAATCTGAACAAAAATTTGAAACTTCATAAGGGAATAATCATTTTGGTCTCATCTGTACTTTCCTAGACCCACTCACTGTCTCTGTAAGGTCAAAGTATTCTGTACTATCAACAAACATGCAGCAGATGGTGAAGCAGGACTTTTATTCATCTTCAAAACTCTCTTCTCACCTAGAAATGTCTTTAAATTTAGTGAGAAAATAATCACAATTTGGTAACAACAAAAAAAGAAGATTCCAAATTAGAACTAAGCTTAAGCCACATCAAAGTCGTAGATATCAGTCTGTGGTGTACGTACTCATTGATACAAACACTCAGTCCACACTTCACCTTGACCACTAACTTTGTAAAATTCTCAAAAGCCTTGTTTAGTTTCAGGTATTAAACCATTAAACCATCCTTGTTTGTGCACTAAAACCTCTCCAGGAAATGTGTTTCTGAACATGTGAAGTAAATACAAAACCTCCTTCAGGTTTTAGATTGTCTCGCCTCTCTACTGCTCAGGGTTTTATACACAGCTGCGAAGTGATGCTTTCAACTTTTGGGAACTCGATTTCTTCTGCTCCGTTGGTTACAGTAAAAACACACTGCCACTCTTTCCTTCATGTGAATGGGGTCTGTGTTATATTTGAACTGTAAATCAGCTGAAGAATGTTTCCCGTTACCTATTATTTTTTCTACAGTTAGAAGTTAAGAAGTTAATTTAGTTTTAACTACTATCAGGCTTTGCTTACATCAAAATTCTCCTGTTTTCCTCTGTGGAGCTTTCACCTTTTCTCCCTCTCTCTCATGCTTCAGCTTGGTTACCTCCCTCCTCCTTCCAAACTCTCTCTGCCTGATTGCTTAGCTGACAGCCGGCTCTTCTGTCCTCTAGCTTGCTGGAGTAATTCATCACTCTTTTTTCCCCCCACCTCTGAATCTACCTATCTTTCCATTCATGCACATCTTCCTCCAGCCTATTTCTCTATCAAGGTCTCTGACAGCAATGAAAATTTTTTCCTATGGATGTCAAATATCTCTTAAAGTATTTTGTACATCCACGCAGTATTAAAATATGTGGTATTAAATGCTGATGCATCTTTTTTTTAAAACAGTATACTTTGCCCTTTTCACTGCATCTTAAATCCATCTGTAGAAAATCTCTCTCTTGGAACGAATTCCTGATTCAGCCACTCAGTATGTTCTGTTCTGTCTAGCCACCAGTGATGCATTATCCTATATATCTGCACCCAGTAAATACTGTCTCATCAGTGCTGATCTATCACTATACATCTGAATCTATCAGCCTTAGTCTGAAATCAAAGTGCTAGTTTGTCCACATTAAATAAAGTCTTGTCCCCGCTAATTTGCAGAAATCTATTTTGATATTCACTAATTACATTCTCATTATGACTGTTTATTTAGAGGATGCTGTATGTATAAGCTCATCAGTGTTCATCTAATGCCTCACAGACGCAATGAATGGTATCTAGATGGAATAGCATCTCATTACTAATGATCTGTAATGTTACAGTATCATTTACATTATAAGTCTCGTCAAAGATTATTCTGAGCTGATATGGATATCAAATGCATTTATCTTGGAAATGCCTTTTTATTCAGCAATGTTAAATTCTTGTAGTCAAAAAACGATTTTCCATCTGCAGGAACTTATATCTGGTACTATGGCTCTGCTCAGAATAAAACAGGTAGGTATGCAATTGATTAAGTCAGAAACAGCATGAAAAGGAGTAGCTATATGGGTTCCAAAGTGGCTTGCAGATGTGGAGCAGCTGTGGGCAAGCTTATCGTGATCCCTTGAGTGATTCTTTGTGGTCTGCTTAAAGTAATGCTATGCTTAAGCCTGCCTAAAATACTTTAGGGAACTAGGCACACATCTTTGTGTCAACTCCAGCCCACAGACAGACCAACATGGAAACATTATTAGAAATACAGTCACATGAAAGAGTTTTCAATGGACTCTATACAGTGAGTACACCCTTACTACTTCCATATGAATTCAGAGGGTAAGTAGAAGCGATGTGCAGCTAATCAAATGCAACTGTTTAATTGATCATGAAGTGCGACTCCTGCTATAACGAGTTTTGGCAGCTTTACTGTAGTGTTTAGGAGTGAGGTAGCACAACCCCATAATCTTGACAGGAGTGAATGTCCAGCAAATTTCCCCAAAGGTCAGAAAAGCTGTGCAAACCTAAGAGGAACTGAGAAAAACAAAACAAAACCAAAAAAAAGTTCATGACGATTAGTGCCAAATTTAGCAAAAAGTAAACACATCACATCAACATAAACAACAACATAAACCCCTCATACCAACTGTCAAGCATGGTGCTGGAGGGGTGATGACTTTGGGCTTGAACCTGAACACCTTGCAGTCATTGAACAGACCATGAACTCCTCTGCTAAAGCTCAGATCCAACTGGATCATGCAACAGGACATAGTGGCTGAAGAAGTAAGGAGTTTGGTGTTACTATAGGTAACTAAAGTCCTGACCTGATTGAAAATTTAAGGCCAGATTTTGCAAAAACAAACACTAAAACACTCATATAGAAAATGATTACTTCATGTTACTGGTGCTAGAAGGTATAGTTAGTAGTTAGTCTACTTAGTTTTTTACAGGGCTGCACAGAGTCTACTGAGAAATTTCTGTTTAACTTGACTGCATGTGTTGAAATCACAATTACAAACAAAACATATATTTGCCTGTCAAACAAGCAATAAAAAAACATTTTAAATACAGACTGTTTGTATCTAAAATAATGTTTACGTATTGGGTATTTCTATATACTAAAAACATGTGGGTTTCCTTATCTATGAAAATGCTTTAGCCCAAAACGAAAGGGATAATGATTCAGGTAGAAGTATGTGACAAAGAGCCAACAGAGTGGGAGGAAGGATTTCGTAAAACAGCCAAGTTGCAGAAGGAGGCAGAGACTATAAATCTGCCTCGTCCTCCTCCTAATAAATCCTGAGTGATCAGTTCTAAAGGAAGTGTTCTGGACTCTTTACTGTGCATTTTTTAGGACCACTGAATCAGAAAGTGCTGAGCTGGTGCTGATCTAGAAGTGGCATTTCTACACTTGCAGTGAGTGCTGGCTGCTGAGCAGAGCAGGATGGTTGCTTGGCTGGATTACAGACTGACTGATGGACCGATTGGGTAATTAGACAACTCCCTGAGGTTTATTTCACACACAAATTTAACACTTGACCTTCTTAAAGAAAATTTCTACATTTAAACTGTACAAAAAGAAAGTCTGTTGAACTGCGATGCCAATTGTGGTTCATAGCATCATTTACTTTCTAATACTACAAAAGCAAGCAAAACTATCTGCAGATAATACTTCAAACCACTGTGTAAATCATAGGTAAATACCATTTAGTATAACCTTCATACTGGTCTTGAAGACAGACTGATCAGGTAAAGAATGAAGGATCCACCAAATTCTTCCTAGTTATAATTCTGTTAGTGTTTTACATTTTTATTCTAAAATAGTTAAGAAAAACATTTTATTATTTTATTTTTATTGGACTATAAGAACGGGGATTTAAAACTGTGATGAGTGTGCAATGCTGCCTATAATGTTTCCACAACAACAAAACGCTTCAAAAATGCCCCTCTCCAGATTATTTAGAATGACAGCTTGAGCTTGAAAATATATATGATTATATGATCAACAGAAAATGTCCTAAAGCTACAGGAATGAGTCCCTTCTCAGCCAGTCCTTTGTTTCATTTGCAAAAAGCAGCATGTGAAACAGATATGTAGATAACACACAGCATGTGTGTGCTGCTTGGCATATGAAGGATGTAGATGAATGCAGTCTTGGGTGTCATTGTGTTTAGAGTGCCCTCACATAGAGAGGAAAAATGAACCACAATCAGCGGTTAATGGAACGCATGTAAACAAAAACGCACGATAAGTGCGGGCTGGATATCAAAACAAATATCACACCCGAACATTTAATTAACCCTTTTCTCCACTCAATTAACATTCAGTGTGCAGTGATTTGGCTGAAGATGTAAAATGAATTGAAAACATAATGAACAGTGAAATGCATTAAACTAGATTTTATTTAATAGATATATTTCTTCATCTGCAACATGCTGCCACAATCAATCCCTTTTGTAGGATTTTTTTATGTCATTAAATTTGACATTAACATAACAACCAACCGAATCATAACATACAATAACATATAACATAACATAACAGTAGGAATGATGATCACAGAATAATATTTGTAGCGCTTTTCTCTCATTTTCCTATTTCCTGCTGTAGCACCTTTGTACATAATGAAACCTTTGCAGTTCAGGAGCCTGTTTTACATGAACACACACACACACACACACACACACACACACACACACACACACACACACACACACACACACACAGAGCCAAAACAAACTAAATCTATTAAAAACCAAATATCCCAAAAGCTCCTAGTCTTTATTTTTCTGTCATTGCCTCTCTCTCTCTCTCATGTGGCCTGCTTATCTCTTGCCCAGCGGAGACAGAAGATGAGATCAATTTTCAGGATCAGACCTTGATTAAATATCGACAAGGCCTGGCTCTCCCTCAGAAAGCAACTCTTTGATCACCAGATGAAAAGCTTTCAAAGTACCCATCATTGTCTCAAATCAAACTTATTAAAGTTCGGCGTGCATACTGCCGAGCCCTAAAGCACACAAAGGTCCAAAATTACACCCCTTTGTAATGTAATTGTAGGCATTCAATACATTTTCAGTGTTTTCAGAGTCCTTGAAGCAAAACATGATTGCAGATAGTAAAAAGCAAACTTATCTTTCCATTATCAGGCTATTCAAGTTTTTTTTTCTATTCTTTTTTCACTCAGCATGAATAGTGGCGCTTGAAATTAGACTTCAGTTGTCTATGACTGAATGCCTCTCAAAGCCTCTTAAAAGAAAAAATCTACAAAGTTTCACTAAACTGAAGATCTTTGCAAACTTTTCATGATCCAGTGAAGAGACAGGCACACTGATATTTTTAAGCATTTTTCACACAAAGAGTACAATGCTGAAGCTTTTTTCCAATTCAGTATTTTAACTCTGCCTCGGTTTAGTGGTACGTCCTTCCCTTCTGCTTTTCTTGGGGCAGTTTTATAAACATTTGGTATTCATGTACTCGTGGAAATCTCTGGCAAGGTGTTTGCCAAGGAGAACTTGTTTGTGCAGCTAAGCAGGACCACCAGTTATCAACACATTCAAGGTACATTATGCCAGATTTTCTATAGTGTGTTATAATACTAAACTTTAAAGGACACCTATTAGTATCATGGAAATCATTCTGACACTTCTAAAAAATAATAATAAAACAAAAAACTACCACACCAATACAGCCTTCTGGCAAAAATCTGCCATATTTGGGCGAGAAGATAAATGCAACTAATAGTTAAATATTTAAGTATAATAGTTTTTTGTGCTGATGCAGATTAGGGCATGTAAAATGTGCTCTGGTATCTTTTCATGTAGTTAATCATGTCATAGTTTTTTAATATGTCTTTAACACTGTAAACCTATACAATTAGACCAATAATAATGAAGTAAACTAGCAAAGTAGTTTTGGTAAAAGCCAAATGTAAAAATGATTTTATACAATTCCCAAAACCTAGTTTTTGTTTGTTTTGAGCCACCACCGACTCAACCATCTTTCTGTGTGGATTTTGTCACCCTCTCAAAAACTTACGCAGGTAAGAAATGGGTAAGCAGTGATAGGAACGAAAACAATATGAGAATTTGACTGAATGACCTTTTGTGAGCACTTGCAGTAAAATTTCATAGGGCACAAATATAAGCTGAAAGCACTGCCTGGCTATAAAGTCATCAGTCTAAAAATTGATGGTTTGTTTTGAGTGAGGGCAAATGTAATTAGCACACAATTTGCTCTTAATGGGCCACAACCTGCAAAGCCACACCATAGTCCATTAAGGACCCTTAAGCAACCTACTAAGGGACTATGGAAACACTCTGTGATCCCACAGCGTCACTCTGTCTTAGAAAAAAAACAACATACTTTGTAAACATCGCATCTAATACGTTTGTTTCCAATTTACTATTCTCAAAAAAGATCTGTGTGTAGCCTCCAATACAGAAGTTACTCCACACTTACAGTCTCATTACTCATAACATCACCAGTTTCTGTTTCTTGGCTGTTTTTTCTGTTGTCAGCTGCACTGGCTTTCAGAAAAACTGCAAATGTCAAGTGATCTGTTGCAGCACTCTTAACTCGTCTGAGCTTTACCTAAGTGCGTCACTCTCTCTGTAAAGACACCAGTTGAAGCTCTTCTGTCAAGTGGCTGATTTCTGTTAAGACACCGATCCTTTAGTTTGGCAGGGCTAATTTTCACAAAAACTATATGAAACGTCAAAAGCTGACAATTCTTCAACAGTCACACCAAATCCACGCAGGGTTTGTCCCCTTTCCTTTTGAAAATCACCAAAGCCAAAACAAGGAGAGACTGTCCACAATGAAAATTTTAAAAAGTTTTTTTTTGAATGTCAAACTGATGAGCATCTCTGAATGCACATCAAATTGAACCTTGGCAGGCGAAGCCCATACCAGGTGCCACTCCTATCAGCTAAAAACAGGAAACTGAGGGTACAAATCACTGGATTCACCAAAATTGGACAACAGAAGATTGGAAATACATTGCATCCATTCAAAATATGATTTTCTAGGGAGAGATACAGTCTTTCATTAAAAAACACAAATACTCTTTTTGCTGCAAGCAACTTACTTTGTTATATTAACTGGTATTTAAGGGCAATAAAAATACCTAAAAATGTCTAAATACAAATAATACACAGCTTAATGTCTTTCCGATGGACTATACAGTATATTTATCTTCAAATGTTTTAATGCCAAGCAAACCAGTTTGGAGCAGTGTGGAAGCTTCAGAGGATCTAATGCACCCTGGTGAGCACAAACGCTCCAAATTCACAAAGTAAAAATAAAAGGCAGCTAAACTACTTCTAGCTCCAAGTCACTACCGGCAAACACACACACACTTGTACACATACAGAGAGAGAGACAGAGCCAAAGGGAGCAGAGGGGCCCAGGGAGACAGATTGTCTTTTAATTGGTTGAAAACTGCAGAGCTCTGAAAAGGGCTGAAGGGGACACACACACACACAGCAAACATACACACACAAATCACAAAATGTCCTCTGTGATAGTGAGGAGACGTAGCCAGTCCCTGCTGACTGACTGGTATAATGAGCTGAACTCAAGCCAAAACTTGTGTGTGTCTGTGAGTCTTTGTGTATCTGTTTGTGCTGATTGTGGGTGTGGTAACCTGCTGACAGAATGATGGTTCAATGATAGAGTGGATTGAGGGTCAAGAGAATGTAAATGTGTGTCTTTTGAATGTTGCTCTGCTTACCGGCAAACAATAAATAAAGTCAGAACAATACAGGTTGATGAAGGCTGATACGATTTAATATTTCAATACCTTTTCTTCCTTTGGGGGTTGCCAGAGCAAATCATCTGCCTCCATCTCACTCTGGCATCCTCCTCTGTTCCTCAAATCCTCTGCATGTCCTCTTTCATCACATATCATCTGTACTTTTAATATTTTTCCTCCTGCCTAGCAGCCCCATCTTCAGCATCCTGTCCTATATATCCAGTATCCCTCCTCTGTCCATGTCCAAGCTGCTCAACCTGAGCTGTCCCTCTAATACACTCATTTCTAATCCTGTCCATCCTGGTCTTCAACTTCAACTCTGCCACCTCCAACTCGTCCTCCTGTCTTTTCCACCATGTCCTGAATACACATTATAGGAGGTCTCACCACCATCTTGTAAACCTTCCCCTTCACTCTTGCTTTTACTGTTCTGCAAGAAATTCCCCCAGACACTATTCTCCACCCACTCCACCCTACCTGTACTCTCCTCTTCACCTATACTGTTACTACAGTATGCTTTCTCTATATCCACACTCTCAAAGGATACATTATATCTTTAGTGCTTTTTCTCAGCATAAAGCCATACTACTCACCATACTATCAGCATACCACATCAGCTTGTGAGTGTATTTTTGTTCACGCTTGTTCTTAAAAATTTGTAGCAATCAACTTCCCCATTCCTCAGTTATCCCCTTACTCTCCAAGACTGTGTTAAACAGTCTGGTCAGTCTTTTGCCCTCTCTCCACACCTTCATCGCCTCTTTTGATGCCTTCACTAGCTCGACCTGATATCGTGTTGGTCTTATTCCTGGACCAATAAAACGAATGTTTGTCCAGGTTCAACATTGCAAGTGACCAGTCACATTGTAGCAATGTCATAGTTTTGCTTCATGGAAACACGTCACGCCACACATCAAATCATAAAGTGGTGAACCCTAACCCACACTCTAACTTTAGCTGTAACCTCTAACCCTATCTATGATTTTTTCCTGAGTGGATATGTAGGTTTTTTCCAAGTCACAGAGCTATGACATCATAGCAATATAATTGTTTAGATGCAATTTTGATCCTGGAAAAACATTATCTTAATTCAGGAACAACATTAACACAAGGATGAGATCAGACAGACTGCCTCATCCTTACTAATCTCTGCACTTCATTCAGCAACTTTCCTTCATCCATCCTCTTCTCCCTCATTTTCTTCATTCATCGGATCCTCAAAGTACTCCATCCATCTATTCTCAACACTCGCTTCATTTGTTAGCACATTTCCATCTCCATCCTTAATCACTCTAACCTGCTGCACATCCTTTTTAACTCAGTCTCTCTACCTTGCTTGTCAATACAAGTCCTTTTGTGTTCAGTCTCACATACCACTCACTATAAGCCTTTTTCCTTTGCTACCACTCTCTTTGATGTACACCTAGCATCCCAGTAATCCTGTCTACTTTTTTCATAACTTTAATATTTAGATACAAATAACCAAAATCCTCCTAGAATTGGGATTGGGTGTGAATTACATAGCACAATTGCAGTTTTATCACTGAGCTCTACCATATAGAAGTCTCAGATGTGTGTTTACCTCTTGATGGTCCGCAGCAGAGTTGATCTGGCCTCATTGTGAAAGGTGATGATGATGGAGGTTGAAGGAAGTTCTGAGTCGTAGTGAAGAGTGGTGCACCTAAAGAAAGAGACAAGCATTACTCAATGCTACTGGCAAGGAACCCTTTGATTTAGTAAAAGGCATGTCAAATTTTAAAATGCTGTATTAAAAGACAGGTAAACATAAACTGTTTTGAACTTTGAGTAAAAGTTAAATGAGCAACAAGTCCTCCAGCTACTCTTTGTTCAGCTCAGCTCGCTGTCAGTTCCCAAAATATAACAAATTGACTTTCAGGCAAGACACACATTTTCAAGTTGAGTCAAAAATCAAAGGCTGTCTGATCTTGACATAACAAATCTGGCAAGAGATTAGAGGGGCACCCATGTAGCAACTGTGGTCTCCACCACCCTAGCCAGGGATAGTCAAACATTACAGTGAGACTACTGCATCAGCTGACAGCTCAGCTCATATCCTTCTAAACCTCAAGTCCAAGCCACTTTGCAACCCAGCTCCATCCTTGTCACTCCCTTTATGCTGCGCCTGACTTTATTAATGTCATATCTGTTGTCGCTATATGTCTGCTTTGTGCTTGGGTCTTGCTGCTGTTCCCTGCCTCTAGTTTTCCATGTATCTCCAAACAAGAATGTGTAGTACCTGACAAAAAAACAATGCTACTAAATAAAAATTTCTAAAACTGACTATACTAGTAAAACACAAAAGGCTTGAATTAATGGAATTAATACAGAATGAATGTAAGTTTATTATTTAAAATATTTAAATATAAAAGAAAATTACCCCAACTATCGTCAACATGCATCAATCTTGACATTCCTTCCCAGATGATTTCTCTCGCACTCACACTATGTGATTGTAATGACCCACACCTTGAATCACATCTTGGCTCATGTGGTGGTAGCAAACTACATGAGGCATGGAGGTTCTGTGACTATCAGGACCACCCCCACGATGATAACCCCAATACGGGTTTAATATCTATGACTCCCAGTCAGTTTCCAAAACTGAAGAAGGATTTTAGATGAGAGAGAAAATGTCTTCATGAACCTAAAAAGAAATCCAACTGCTTTCAACTTAAGTGCTTAAGACTACCATGATACACGCAAAACAAGCAATTTTCTAGAATTTCTATTTAATTATTATTTTTTTGTGATGTGCTGGTATACAAACATACACTATACTGGTCAATAGTACTTGTTTTAAGGTGATTACTGTGAGACTATTTCCTATAATGTTGGCTGCTTCTGTCTTCAGGTATAACACACACACACACACACACACACACACACACACACACACACACACACACACACACACACAGTAACCAAGTGATCAGACCAGACATGTTGAAAATGAATTATAGATGACCACCACTATGCTCATTAAAATACGTTGCAAAGTGTGTGCATGTTTGATTGCAGTGCATTCGCTGGGTCAGCAGGCTTTTCTTCTAAAAGAGAAGAGGAACGCACACACACATCACACGCACATACACACACAGACGCGCGCACACACACAGGCGCACTGTATAATGAGAAGACTGGCCTTTACCTATCAGATTGATGGATTGGTGACATTTTCCAACAGAAACAGTCTGCTTGGTCTGTTCTGGCCTTTATTTTTAAGAAGTTAACCTTTCTCGAATATGTGTGTGTCTGTGTGTGTTTGTGCATCTGTGTGTTTGTAGAACTAAACATACTGCACCATTAACGAGCCTAACATGTGGTTTTCTGCAGCTCACCTAATCTACTTCCATAACGTGTTTCATTATTTGTTTTGCAGAAGGCGACGAGGTTAGAATATTTAATTTAATATACCGCATACAAGCAAGAAAAATATGATTGGTTTTATCCATTTCCTTTGATACAAAACAGGAAAAAAAGTTTCCTGTTTTGTATCATTACAAGAGGATCAATACAAAATGTGAAATGTAAACGCACAAACAAATTGCCAGAAGGCATTTTTACAGATCAAAAATTAGCCATTTGACATATAATTTTGTATGTAATAAATGAAAAGCATGCTCTGCTGGGGTGAAATCAGGTGACTGACTTAGACATGAAAGAATATCCAATTTCTTTGTCTTGAGAAACTCTTGCATTGCTTCTGCATTTGTCTGAATAGGAACAAAGAGTATTGCTTTGTACACTTCATAATTCATCCATGACACATTATCATTGAACACTGTTGGCCCAGTTCTACAGGCAGTCATTCACACCCATACCATAAAATTGCCTACACCATGTTTGACAGATGATGCACTGTGCTTCACATTTCCTTTTTATACATTTTTCAGCCTACAAGTTCATTCTGGTTTTATTTACCCAAAGAATCTTTGGATTCTTTGAACTGTCGGACTTTTAGATGTTTTCTATTGAATCAGATTTTCTGCAAACCAAGGCGCTGTGGTTGTAAACCCATTGTATTACAACTACTGACTGTAGATGCTGACAATGACGTCCTCCTCCTGACACTCTTGAGCTACCTCCTCAAGAGTGATCTTGACTTGGTTAGGTTGAGACGGAGGTTTATTGTAGAGTCTTTACTTTACAGTATAAACCGCCTCGAGGCAACTGCTGTTGTGATTTGGCACTATATAAATAAACTGAACTCCATTCAATTTTTCTTAACTATGAAATGAATTCTGTCATCATACACTTTAGTTGTGTTCAATGGCCTTCCAGGCTTTGCTACAATTTGCCTATCCCCACTACTAACTTTAAACACTAGGTCTGCTTTATTTTCCATATTATAACATGGGAACAGGCCTCACCTCATCACAACACTGCTTGTTAGTCAATTGTCCAA
This sequence comes from Pundamilia nyererei, assembly GCF_000239375.1. Lineage (NCBI taxonomy): Eukaryota > Metazoa > Chordata > Actinopteri > Cichliformes > Cichlidae > Pundamilia > Pundamilia nyererei. The sequence goes on along the minus strand of NW_005187805.1, from coordinate 137,203 downwards.
TTACTTTTATGTATGAAAATGGCTGTATTTAATGCAACATTTTTGCAAACCTTGAACTGAAGCTGTCTGCTAACTGCCACAACCTACCTGTTCACTGCTGCACATCTTAAATGCTTGACTTTAAATTAACTGTGGTTTACAGACAAAAAAGGAAGAAGCTGTATTCATTTATTTATTTCATTTAGAAAGAGGGGCAATACATATTAATGAACATTTTAACAAATGTAAAGATGCCAGATTATAGCCTTGGGGTAATTTCCATCCGCAGACCCTCTGGCAGGTTGGTGTTACACACAAGTTAGTAAAAACATACAGAGACACTATTTACAGGTCATGTGACAAGGACAAAAACAGTGATCACATTATACTAGAACAAACAATGACAAGAAGAGTGGACAACAGAGGACAATATAGATAACAATAATGGAAACACATCAATTATATTGCACAAACCCCAGTATTGCACATGCCCTGAGTGTCCTGATATTGCACTGACCCATTACACTAATAGTTGTTTCCCTTTTTTGTAATACACAAACTCTTTTTCATGTTCAATATAAAGCATGATTATTAAACATGATCACATGCTTGTGTGTCCGTCAGCTGCCCTTTTAAGTGACTCTTAAAGATGGGGAGACTTGTACGTTCCCTCACTGACAGTGGAAGACTATTCCAGAAGCTCATTCCTTGATATGACAGAGCATTCTGTGAAAAGGTGGTCCGTCTAAATGCCAATTCACAATCACCTCTCACAGTTGCTCGAGTCAGTCGAGACCCGGCAACACTGCTAGACTTTTGTTTAATAAAATCACTCATTGGTGGAAGCGCCAGACCATGTATAAGTTTGTATATTTGACAAGCAGATTTAAATAATTTGAAATTACTTAAAATTTAGAAAGTTGTATTTATCTAAAATGTCTTTTTTTCCAGCAACTCGTTGACTCAACAGAAATATGTTGTATTGTGTATATAATTCATATTGTAACACAGTATTAAAATTAAAAAGTGGTTAGTCACATATTATATAGGCAGTTCACATAATTTTCTCCAAGCATGTTCATATCATAGTGCTCAAAAATACAGAATTTTCTTGTAGCATAAGTACAAATATTCACATTTCCCAGCAAGACAGATTGGGGAGCTCCTTCCTGTTGCTGCCCAACTTTGTAGTTCAAAAAGATAAGATATATATATTCCTCACAGAAAAATCTAAGGGAAGGAGACTTTTCTACTTCCCTGACATATGAAAAACGAAGACACCAAAAGCATGTTGCCTTACTGTGATCATACCAAATATTTTTTTCATACCACAAAACATAAATATGTCTTCTGATATAAGTTTCTTTGGAGCTTATCTGTGTTTCTGTATTCATGGCTTATCAAACACGATGCCAGTCTGAGTTTCTTGGGATTTATTCACTAAACATAAACTCAAAAACATTGTTTCCAACCTTCCAAGATCACATCAGTCGGGTCATGTGTAATTATTCAGGAACACATTCAACAACAATGAATATCCAATGAGCTGAGTTTTTGTATTAGCAGACCGCATGTGCCACATTTCCACTAGTTTGTGAGCTCAACTCAGTGTGCATCATCTAAGTGTCCTTGAGCTAAACATTGAACCTCCTCTTGAGATCTGCTGTGGGTTAGAACACAAGCTCAACTCCTAATTTGTTGTATTAACAGGTCGGCACGCAGCATCAGTCAGCGCGCACGAGCACCCGGCTGTGAAATAATACCATCAGCACCTCATTAACTCGCAATTTGATTTTTTTTTTCCTTTTTTGTTTGGAGGCACAGAGATGAAGTAGGGAAACAATATTTCCAAAGGAGATTAGAGAATTTGTCTACCCATGCATTCCTATCTATGCATGTATACTTTAGTTGTTTTTCCTCCTTTATTCTTTTATTTATTCATCACTCTAACATTATTACAGTCTGCTTTGGTTTTCCCTTACTTTTATGGTTCCTGTTTTTCACACAGTTTGGAGCGCCTCTGAGTTTTCTATGCTTGTTTTTTGTTATTAGGTGTTTTCTGGTTCTCTCAGTTATGTTCTATGGCTGTTTCTTTCTGTGCGAATTTTTCATTTCTGTGTTCAGCTTCCTTCTCTTGGCATTTCCTCTTTTACTTTGTTAGTTAGTGTCCCATTTGTCTTTTATCCTGTTCCCTAAACAATATCTAGTCCTCTCTTATCCTTGTCTATTGTCTATTGAGTGTTTATAGGGAGAACACACAGGGAGTGTGTTCTCCCTATCTGCTCTTTGCTCATTTATGGGGTTTCTTGGATTTGTTTTGTTTTTTTGTTTCTTTTGTATTTTTTTTTACTTTTTATTTTGTATTTTTACTTTTAAACTTTGCACCTACCTTATAAAAGGTCATATATGTTTTGTTAACTCTGTCTGCCTTTTCAGTTTTGTGTTTGGGTCCACTGTCAGCATAGACTGCAACACTTTCTATTATTCCGTTTTCCATTAGTATTTTTTCATCAGAACATACGATAATGGGGCAAATTAGTGAAGAATTAAGTTCTGTGTCAAACAGCAGTGCACATTTCTAAGGTAGTCCAACAGCCGGTGTGGAATAAACTGTGCATTAGATTTCAATGTTTCTACCCACAAGTTCCTAGAGCACACAGCCAAAACATCACTTAAACCAGACATGATCATCACCTCTGAGGCCACAAAACAGCTGGAACTCTCAATGCCATGAGAAGACCATAATGAGGAAACCAATGAGAGTAAACATGCAAGGCACCAGGAACTGGCAGAGGAGTAAAGGAGCACAAGCCAGCTTCTAATGATGTAGAGATTTTGCAGCTTCACTCAGCTTCCTGTTCTGGTTAAGAGACACGTGTAGCCAAAAAACGGCACTTTTGCCTTCACAGGGTTCCACGTTAGTCCTGTTGTCCACATTACACTGATGTGCATACATGAGTGTGCGTACTTCATGCTCCACAAAACCCTTGCATAAAGGGTAAAATAGGCTTCGTAGAGTTCCTGACTTCACAGTGGAGTACTATTTTAGCCTACTGCTACCTTGGTTTTGGATACAAAGAGTAGACACTTGATACATTTGCACATATTCAAACCTTATGTGAAGTGCAAGAAAGTGAATGTGACTTTTGATATTTGGGCAAGTTTGGTTTGCATTGCAGAGCTACATCATGCTTGAAAACCAGACGGACAGTAAATAACACTGACTGTGCCACACTTTGTGATTATGTTCCAGCTAGTTTCAAATCTCATGCACACCATACCCAAATAAGCTTTATCTGAAACAGAGTTCTTCACCTAAATCAGACATTTAAAAATATTTTAACCATTTTTATTGCTTTATTATTTTATTGGTTTTAGCAGCACTTTAGCCAGAGTACAATTTTTTAATATGTTTATTAATGAGATGGTGGATTCAAACCCAGTAACATCTTGCTGTGAGGCAACAGTGCTAACCACTGTTACATCGTGCATATCTGTTTATGTAGAGGTTAAAGTGCCCTTAAATATACACACATACATACGCACACTTGGGAAAGTCAAGGTTTTTCAAAGCTGAGCATCAGTGAAATCTTTTGCTTCTTTGAATTCGGATTTCTTTCTATATTTTTACGTCCTTACTCTTTCCTTTTCCAGTGTCTGTCCCTTTCCCTGGGTGAGAGCGGGAATATGCACGATATATATTTGTCATATCATATCCCATCATGCCTCTCTGCCTCCTCCATCCCTCTATCTCCCTGCCTCCATCTCTCGTTTTTGCTGCAGTTGATTTATTCAGCAGCTCTACCAGAGAGGAACGATAAGAAGATAAAGACGAGCCGCTTCCGAGTGAGAGACTGTGTGTGGTGTGTGTGTGGTGTGTGTGTGTGTTTGAGACAGAGACTGAATGAAAGATGATTGAGGTCGAGAGACATTGACAGACAGGCAGAAAGAGAGAGAGCAACAGAGATGTTCAGATAAAAGTTGTGCTGACAGTTGACTGATGTTAAAGCTGATATGAACAAGCCTTTATACTCCCAAAGCAAGTGAGTATGTATGTATGTGCATGCGTATCAATGTGTTTGTGTGTGTGTGTGTTAACTCCCTGCTGCGTCAAAGCTAAAGAGAACACAAATAAACAGTGAAGGAAATACAGGAATGCAAAAAAAAAGAGAGGGACAGGAGAAACCATGACAAAAAAAGCGAAAGGACAAGGTGGGTGTGAGAGAGGAGGAGACAAGGTAAAGACAGAATGTGAGATGGGAGTTGAAAGCTGTGATGAGAAGGAGCAAAGAAACTAGGCTATAGTAAAGAGGGATCTGAATAGGAAAAGAGCAGGAGTCTATTGTAAGTGAAAAAAGGAACAAAAAAGTAAAAGAAATGGAGAAGTGTGCATGTTGTAAAATAGGGAAAAGGAGATGTCAGAGGGGAAAAATAGATGAGATCAAAAAGATGGAAGCAAGAGAGAAAATAAAACTACAAGAGAAGGAAAAGAAAATCAAACTAAGAAGTGATTCTCATTCAACTTCCTGGCTATTACTACTATAAATCACAAAAAATCTATAATATCCACTGGAGATAAAAACAGAAAAGGCAAAAACAAATGGAAAAAGGCAGAAACATTTCCATTTACTAGTGAGAAACACTAAACTGGGCCATTAACATCTCCCAGTGTCCTCCCTCAGTAAAGCCAAATCTGAAGCTGCATATCTGTATTCTGCCCACAGTTTGAAATTGATAAAAAGGGAAGGAAGGAGGGAGAAGAAAAGCAGAGGAAACAAAACCGCACGGCAATGAAACAAAAAGAGAGCAAAGAGGAAAGGAGAGTAGGTGAAAAGAAGAGGAGAGCAAATTTTTTTTAAAGAGTGCAGAAGAAGAAGAAGAAGAAAAGTGGACAAGAATTGAGAGAATATGAGGAATGTCTTTAGTGTACATTTCTGCTCAGATGGTGGGAAAATCATTAATATTTGATGAGGAGTGGCTGCCATTTGTGTGTTTGTGGTTGTGAAAGTGTATGCTCGCTCATCAAAGTTCATCTGGAGGTGAGATAAACACATGAAAAGGGAGGTCAGCTACACACACGCACACTCACAGTCCCTCTCTGCAGGCGGCGGCGGCCGACCTGTCAAAATGTGTGTTCGTGCTGCAAAATACTAATGGGCACTGATGTAGCCCTGAGATACTGTCAGACCCGTGCACACGCACAAACGCTCTCTCTCTCACTCATACACATACCTGCTCGCAGCCTACGATTAACACCTCCAACACTTTTCTCTCCCTCCGTCCTTCACTTGTTCTGCCTCTCAGCCTTTTTCTGTTCTATTTTCCCAGCATTTTTCCCTCGCTCAGTGGCCTGGCCTGCCCCGTCTGTCTCTGCTCTTGTTTTCTCTGTCCGGCGATGTCTTGCTCCTGGCAGAAAACTCACCCAAACAAAGGCATAAAGACTTTGTAATCGAAAGGTGATGGTTTAAAGACTGAATTCTTCCATTCCCCACTAAACTGTTCTCCTCTGGATGGAACACGTCAGTCGGTGAGCTGGATCCTCCAACAAAACCATAAGAGTCTAAGAGAATACTCTCAGAGCACTAATAGTCTGGAGAATATGTGTTAAAAAAATTATGCTGCCTGCAAGATCATCATTGAAGAGAACAGGATGCCAAAGGTGGGCCTGCCAGTTTGGGTTTTCTCTGGTCTAACTGACTTGCCAGTTGCTCTCCATGGTGCTGAACTCAGGTCCTATTAAAGGAGCTCGGGTTTCACACCACACTGGATTTGGTTTCTGACAAATTGATTAGGAACATTCACACGAGTAGCCCGCTGGTGGTCATTTTGTTTAGCTCTAGCAGTGCTGCTCCTCCCCACACAATGTTGTTCCTGCTGCCAGTATCTCCTCCACAGCCTCCACAGACTAGCTAGACAACCTCAGTGGATTGCAGGTACCATCTCATGCTACCAGCGCTGATGAGGACACTAACAAAAACCAAAACCAGATAAATATTAGCCAGGAGGCCTTTAGAAGTTGTGGTGTCACCCTCATTAGCACTATAGCAGGTGAAAGTGGATTCAAAATGGTTCATCCTTCTAAGTCTAGTCCAACTGACTTTGGGTTCTACTATGATAATCAAATGTTCCTTGACTTTTTTTGAGCAGCGTAAAAGTGTTATAAGTTTTCATATATAGAGCTTTTCTACTCTCCTGTAGCATTCAAAGCAATTTTTTCTATGAAAAGTCTTTTCTATCTACCTTTCACACTCATTCATACTCCGATGGCTAAATCAGAGAGGAATGCAGACTGGAGCAGCCAAGAATCAAACCACCAACCTTCCAATAAGTAGATGACCTGCTCGGGGGTCATGTGTAGGGAGTCTGCTCTATGCCATTATGTCTTTCTCGTAATCTGTACATAATGTGTTTAGTTGTGCAGAGTAAAATAATCGAAAGTACCTTGTCTGAATAAAAAAAAAAGTGTACAGAATATTTGTTTGCAGCATAAAGGTGCTTGTGATGGAGGACATCCTCAGAACTGCGGTGGAAATATGACCTGTCAAGATGTGCGAATGCCCTAGTTCACCTTGGTAAGTAAACACATCAAATGATGCTGCAGCTTTACGACTGAGTCACCTCAAGTGTTTGCAGTCATAAAGGAAAACACATTCTCATCAAGATTTACTGACCGTCGTCTTCCTTCACGCTGTGATCAGTTCCCAACACTATTAACAGGATGTATGATCATTACTATTACCACGCGATAGGTTTCTATTTCTATTTATTTATTGTGGGATGTGATTGGGTTTGTTAATTAAATTGACTTCGTTGTGTTGACTGTTGTTGATTTCTTCTGTGGTTCACCTGTGTTTCCCAGAATGTAACTTTTAATTTGTGTCAGTATATAAAGTTCTGCTTTATTAGGTCCCCAGCAGTGAGTAATCACGACATGAGAGCAGTGGGAACGTGTAACAAGTGTTTTTCTGTAATCACTGACATTATCATCAGTATCTTTAACATTATTTTGGTTATTTGTGTTTTGCCTAACCTTTCCATATCTGTGCAAACAGTTGGACCCTATATTTGCCTCTGTACAACACAGCTGAAGATTCAAAAATGAAGATTTCTAACGATTTGGTATTTGGTAGCTGTTCACTCCGACTTTTAATATGAGCCATATTGAAATATTGGTGCAAAAGTGGCTGAAACACTCAAAGCTGTAAGAAAGATAGCAAAAACACTGATTGGTCAAATCAACAATCGAGTACATTCTTAAAAAGAAGACATTTACAGGAAACCTAAGCAACACAGAAGTAACTAAAGTGGATAATCACAAGAATCTTTCTTTGGATAAGAAAACCCTCTTCACAACATCTAAGTCAAGAAGACTTGACTTAGGGAAATATGTGTATCATTGTCAAGATCTACAATCAAGATACATCTTCATGTAAAAACAGGGTGTACAACAAGGCACATACCATTAATGACAACAAAAACAGGAAGGTCAGATTAGACTTTGTGAGAAAACATCTAAAATAGCCACCATAGTTCTGGAAAAACAATCAAACTCTTTGGACAGATAAAACCAAAATCAGCTTGCACCAGAATGATTGGAAGAGAAAAGGAAGGAGAAGGAAAGGAAGAGCTTATAATCGTAAAGAACACCACATTATCTGTCAAACATGGTTGAGACAATGCTATGGCATGGCCATGCATGACTGTCACTAGATCCGAGCCACTAGTGACAGTGACTCCTGATAGGAGAAGCACAATGAATTGAGAAGTGCACAGGGCTACATGCTGTAAAACTGATTGGACAGCATGCCACTGTGGAAATGGGAAATGAACCAAAGCATACTGGGAAAGCAAGCCAAGAGTGTCTCAAGACAAATAAATGGGATATTTTTCAGTTGCCAAGTCAGTCACCTGATCTTATGTCCGTTGCCGCTGATCTTCAGTCCAGTTCTTGGACTGAAGATCAGCAGCAACAGGCACATCTCATAGATTTATAAAGAAATGGGAACAATGGGAGCTGGTCCTTTGCAAAGTTATCCGTTATGTGCAGACACAACACTGGTTCAAGCCTTGAGTTAGATGCGTTTCTCTATATGTTGCTTCAATCACATCCTGATTGTTTGACCGTAGTGAATACATTAAGCGTCTGCAATTGCTTGAATGATTCACAGGTTGGTGTTAAAGCGCTTAACAAACAATTAACAAACAATAATTCATTTGAGAGTGGCTAACTTAAAGAACTGGACTGAATAACAATGTCCGAAGAAAATCATCAGAAAGCCTGTAGAACGATTTCTCAAGATCACTTTAAAGATGACAGAGTCTGGCTCCTGGGAAGTAAAATATAGGTACATGAGGGGTGGCTTAAGACTTTTGCACATTACAGTATAAATAAAACGAATGCATTTCCTGAATATTAGTTTTTACTTGAGATGAGAGACTGATCTAATTACTTCACTTGAGACAGCAAAACATTTAAATTCCCTAAAAATAAGCTTACGCTTGCCTCCCAAACACTACATCATCAGGACCCTTTGTTTTTAATGTTCTAAACTTCCTGTGCTTCTCCATGTATTTGCAAGCATGCAGGAATCATAAACTTCTTATGCCCCAGTGGAAAGTGCTTACAGCATGCAAACAGAGTTCACAGAAAAGTTGCCTTTTGTTATAAAAAAGAATATTTTTTTAATGTGATATTCTCAGGAATAAACGTGGGAATTATAAGTATAATATCATTCTGCTTTTACGTGGGCAGCATGATATGGAACAATGTCAGTTTAATCTGAGCAAAGTAGCAGCACGCCTGCTGGAGTAAGATATTTTGGTAAGCTTTTCACCTCTGGCCTTTCCTCCCCCCCCTCTTTTTCCACTATCTCTGTCTCACTTCTATTCAGGTGTTCACAGAGGAGAAGATGGCCTAGTTTTGGCTGGTTAGGCAACAGCCATTTACATATTTATACACACCGACAGTGAATGAGGGAGCAGGGGATTTCTTTTCTCCTGAATGAGAGGAAGAGAAGAAAAGAGGGAAGAAACAGCAAGGGACAGTTGATAATGCTTCATTTCTTCTTTTACTGGAAAATTCCATTAGGAAAATTTCCGAGTCAATGACTCCAATGAATGAATAGCTCAAATGAATACTTTCTGTGGATTCAACTCTTTTAATTGAGCCAGGTTCAATCCATGAAAGGCATTTAGAGGTGTATGGACTTTGCACAAGAATAGAAATTGGCAAGGTATTGGCCTCATTTTCACTTATGTCTCCTAACAAATTTCAGTTTTTAGTTATTTGCAGTTCTTATAAGCAACTATAAAGTTTTCTGCGAGGCTGTGTAAAGCACTCAATCAAACAAAAACACTCAGTAAAACAAATGAAACCCATATAAACACGTTGGGTAAGATGAAACTTGGCTCATGAGGCACATTTCAATAGACTAAAAACTGTATTTATAGTATAAATGCAAAATAATCATCATCATCTTCATCATCATCAGGGTGGGGGTTTTGTTTAAGGTTTGGTTGGTAAATGTTTCATTGTAAACATTGTACTGTTGAACCTGTGAATCTGCAGAGGAGCAACTTGCAGCTACTCTTGTGTAGTTGCTGGTACTAATAAGATAAAAGAGACACACCCACGCACGCCGATGAATAATTTTCCATTTCTGACATGAAGAAGAAGCAACAACGACCACGCTGACGGAAGAGTTACAAATCATGATGAAACTGACATACAAAACAGTAATTTAAACTACCACGATTCATGAACAGTTGAGTGGATACCAAGACCTTCACTTGGTTATGGTGGCCAGATCCAAACCATCTATATCTACATCATTGTGTGGGTGTGTTTGTCTGTGTGGGCTAATGTGAGACGTGTTACCATCAACTTTGGCCATAGACAGCTTTTAAAAAACCTAAAAATAAAAAAAAACACATAGATGTAGCTACCAGGACATCATGTATTTTAATCCTGTTTTGAAGTCTGGAGTCTAGCATTGTGTCCTTCTTGACCAAGTATTTTCAATCAAACTACAGGGTGGGCCATTTATATGGATACACCGTAATAACACGGGAATGGATGGTGATATTAAAGTCCTGTTTGTGGCACATTAGTATATGTGAGGGGGCAAACTCCTCAAGATGGGTGGTGACCACGGTGGCCATCTAGAAGTCGGCCATCTTGGATACAACTTTTGTTTTTTCAATATGAAGAGGGCCATGTGACACATCAAACTTATTGGTAATGTCACAAGAAAAACAATGGTGTGCTTGGTTTCAACGTAACTTCATTCTTTCATGAGTTATTTACAAGTTTCTGACCGCTTATAAAATGTGTTCAATGTGCTGCCCATTGTGTTGGATTGTCAATGCAACCCTCTTCTCCCACTCTTCACACACTGATAGAAACACCGCAGGAGAAATGCCAGCACAGGCATCCAGTATCCATAGTTTCAGGTGCTGCACATCTCGTATCTTCACACCATATACAATTGCCTTCAGATGACCCCAAAAATAAAAGTCTAAGGGGGTCAGATTGAGAGACCTTGGGGGCCAATTAACTGGCCCACGACGATCAATCCACTGTCCATGAAACTGTTCATCTAGGAATGCTCGGACCTGGCACCCAAAATGTGGTGGTGCACCATAATGTGGGGTGGCTGTAGCTCAGGTGGCAGAGCAGGTCAGCCACTAATCAGAAGGTCGGTGGTTTGATCCCAGGCTGCCTCCTGGCTGCATGCCAAATATCCTTGGGCAAGATACTAACCCCATGTTTGCCTACTGGTGGTGGTCAGAGGGCCCGGTGGCGCCTGTGTCCGGCAGCCTTGCCTCTGTCAGTGCGCCCCAGGGCAGCTGTGGCTACTATGTAGCTTGCTATCGCCAGTGTGTGAATGTGTGTGTGAATGGGTGAATGACTGAATGTAGTGTAAAGCACTTTGGGGTCCTTAAGGACTAGAAAAGCGCTATAAAAATGCAGGCCATTTACCATCTTGCTGGAAAAACTCAGGGAACGTGCCAGCTTCAGTGCATAAAGAGGGAAACACATCATCATGTAGCAATTTCAAATATCCAGTGGCCTTGAGGTTTCCATTGATGAAGAATGGACCCACTATCGTTGTTCCCCATATACCACACCAAACCATCACTTTTGTTGGTCCAACAGTCTTGGAGGGATCCATCCAATGTGGGTTAGTGTCAGCCCAATTGCGGTGGTTTTGTTTGTTAACTTCACCATTCACATAAAAGTTTGCCTCATCACTGAACAAAATCTTTTGTGTAAACTGAGGGTCCTGTTCCAATTTTTGTTTTGCCCATTCTGCAAATTCTGTGCGCCGATCTGGGTCATCCTCGCTGAGATGCTGCAGTAGATGGAGTTTGTAACGGTGCCATTTGTGAGTAGCTAATATCCACCGAAGGGATGTTCGACTAATGCCACTCTCCAGTGACATGCGGCGAGTGCTATGCTGTGGGCTCTTGCTGAATGAAGCTAGGACAGCCACTGATGTTTCTTCATTAGTGACAGTTTTCTTGCCTCCACATTTTGGCAAATCCAACACTGAACCAGATTCACGAAACTTAGCAAACAGTTTGCTAACTGTAGCATGGGTGATGGGTGGTCTCGTAGGGTGTCTTGTTTTAAAATCTGCTGCAATGACCCGGTTACTGCGTTCACTAGATATCAACACAATTTCGATCCGCTCCTCACGTGTTAACCTCTTCGACATGTCAATGGCTGTGAACAAAGAGAAAATTGTAAATAACTCATGAAAGAATAAAGTTACATTGAAACCAAGCACACCATTGTTTTTCTTGTGACATTACCAATAAGTTTGATGTGTCACATGGCCCTCTTCATATTGAAAAAACAAAAGTTGTATCCAAGATGGCCGACTTCTAAATGGCCACCGTGGTCACCACCCATCTTGAGGAGTTTGCCCCCTCACATATACTAATGTGCCACAAACAGGACTTTAATATCACCAACCATTCCCATGTTATTACGGTGTATCCATATAAATTACCCTGTATAACTACAAAGATAACGTAAAAGGTTCATGCATTTAACTGATGAATAAAATAGTAGTGATAGAGACTCTAGGCACAGTATGGAAATGTTCTAGAAATTTCTAATGTGCGCTGTGTGAAATTTCTGGGAAACCATTGCAATGCTTGTGTGTAGTACATGTATATGACGTGCATACATAATAAATGAGATGAATGGGAAAGACTCCATGAAAAAATATGCAGTCTGTGAATTAAACTTATTACACTGCATGCCAAATGTGCTGTGTTTACATCATTTCATATCAGACATTTCAGCCTCTGACTTCTAACACATTTAAATGTGCAAACATCTACTTTATGTTAATAGCTTGATGTTATTAAGTGTCTCTGAGGAATGTGTCTGTGTATTTATAAGATGAGACATTTCTACAGGACAGTCTGACAGACAGCACTTCTGTCAGTGAAACGGCCTGCTCTGATATCCTGCGCTGTGTGTGTAGGTCTAAGACCGCCCTGACTGCCAACCAGCACAGACCTCGGACAGAGGTACGTGATGTAACACCCCGCAAATCCTGGAGACATTATATAAAATCCTTCGTATGTTTGGAGGCAAAATAACCAGTAAATTAAAATGTACAGTAAACAAACAAAAAATTAGGTCAGTGACTTCAAAAAAGTAACCTAGAGCTGATTGTCAGGGCTAATCAGCTAAGAGAAGCTACTTCGCTGCCTCCTTTTTTCTCCCCTTGCAAAACAAGAAGTGTTTGTGAGCTCGTACAGAACATCAAAGTTTGTGTGGGTACCTGTGCTGTAGTGTAGCTTTGCTGTGTGTCTGTGGAAGACTGTACTGTACATAGTCACAAACTGCATTTAGAAGCAGATGGCCAAGTTGTTAAAGTCATCCAGAGAGCCTCAGCTTTAGAGAGAAAGAGCAGCATAAATGTGTCATTATCATCACTCCACAACAGTCGAGCTGTATTATCAGAGTAAAGTAATTTTCTTTCTGATGCACTAAAATGGTCCAAGTAAACAAATGACTTGAGATTTTGATCTGATCATTTATGAGGATCTCACACTCTGCTGACAGTATCTCATTTATGTTTTTTAAATAATGATGTAAAAACAGAAATGAAGGAAAGTATTACTTTTTTGTTTTTGTTTTGAAAGAATGCCATATAACAACTATAATTAGGGGAGGAGGGGGCGAGGGTGTCACACATACTGCAAATCCTGCCAAGGATTAACACAAGCAAGAGCATCTTCCAAACTCCAACACCCACATTATAGGGAGAACACTGTCTCCCAGGAGGGCTCAAGCCAGGCTCTGTGACAGACTAACCTGCACAACACAACAATCCCTGTGACAAAAAAGGTAGAAAAAATAAAAAATTCTTGATAGCTTCAGAGACAAGCAACACTTGAAGACTAGCTGCTATTGGTGGAGCTGCGAAAGGGGAAGAGGGTGTGAGAGCTGAACTAAAGCAGAGACAAAAGAAGAGGATGCGTTGCTAAAAAAAAAAAAAAAATTTAACAACCGCCTGGGCTCCTCTGGTTCCTTGTTAGAGCTGCTGGATCCCCCAGCGGAGCGGAGAGACTCATGTTTTCCAGAGTTTTCTGACTGTTTGAAAAACATGAGGCTGGAACTGCTGGGAGAGATGCTTCACCCCCGTGCTGCTTATATATTCATGCTTTATACTTCCACAACTCTGACTGCCACCGACTGTGTGCAGCAGTCCGTGTTTATGCATATTCGTACTTGTGTGGAAACACTTAGCATGAAATTGAGCTTGTGTACACCTTCATGTAAATACACATATGCTACATGCGTCTGCCTGTGTGTTTTGCTCAAACATGCATGTACTATATATATGAAGGCATTTGTGAATTTCCACTAGTTTCATTTTGGTGATCATAAAGCGAAACAGTGGGGGTTCTTTTAATTATCAAAGCATGAAACCAAATCAGTTGTTTCTCATAATAAAATCTAGCCTCAGGAATTTAATTGGTTGAAGATTCAGAGACAATGATCTGAGATCTCTCTGCGATCTGTTATTTTTCCTTTTGGGAAGCAGGGATCTAGTTAGCTGCCTTTCTTGTCTTCTTGTTTTATACTGTTATGCAAGTAAGCCTCTTTGAAGGAACTTTGCAGACAGACAGTGCACATCTGTGTCATGACACCCCGAAACTGTCTATGGATTTTATTTTAATTCCCTGGTACAGTGTAAAGCCAAGCTGCTGCACAAGGAAAATCTTTGATAGTATCATGAATACATTTTAATACACCTTTGAAATTCGTAGTACTGACTGAGATACTTCACACAGTTACTATTGCTCGTACTAACACTAGTACAACTACACATTAATATGTATGTCTGACTGCTATTATTGTGCTTTTGTGTTACTCTACTATTACTACCAGGGGTACTATTAAAGTTACCTGCACCACTAGGGGAAGTAATGAAATGAATAGCACTAATGTTAGCAATAATGTATCTACTACCATGTAGTAGATACAAACACAATACAAATAAGTCAGACTCCACCCTGATTTTGTTCCTTTCGATTTCTCTACGACCCAAGTTTACAAGATTTTACTAGGTTTATTACTTTGATATATTGTACTAATGCAATGAAAAGCTCTTTTGCCTGCGTCTCTCACCCTGATAGTGTGTCTGATGTTGAATGTGTTACGCGTGTTATAGAGTCACGTTTTTAAAAAAATGATTTAATAGGCTAAAATTCTTTTCTTTCTTTCTTTCTTTTTTTTTTACTTTTTGTTGCAGTTACAGCTAAAATGATTTTTTAGAGAGACGGTAACCCTTCTTTTTTCTAAGCAGTAGCTAAGTGGAACAATTTCCCTTTTTCCTTTCAATGAGGTGTCGTTCTCCACATCGTACTTATGTTTTGCAGTTCTTACTTTGCACAAAGTTCAGGTCCATTTATATTCCTCTCAAGTGAGCATTAACATACAGTTTCTGTGAAATGGCTTTTAATCTATTCCCACGAGACTTTCTTGAATTGCAACAGTTTTAAGACAAGTCTACGCCTGTATGGACATTTCTGCCTCAAGTATTCCGATGAGCATGCTGGCAATAAGTTGGGGAGTTTCTGTGCTTGAGTGGAGCTAATTTAATTAGAAATATTCATTGTACATGATCCTGTTTTTATGACATCAATAAAGTGGGACTTGTTATTGCTTTTGTTTTCTGTAATGTAATGAGATCAGTGAAAAACAGAGACACAGAAGATGTAAACAACAAGTGACTGATTGAGTGTGGACGCCGTACGTATACTGTTCTAATATCATTCCCATCCTTCTTTCCCCTGCCCTTCTCTGTCTCTCCCAAACCTTCCTCCCCTCTCTATGTACACGTCTGTCTGTCCATCCACGCCCTTTTGTCCTGTCGTGTCAGAACCGAGAGAAATCAGGATCTAAACTCAGACAACGCTTTGAACAATAAAAAATGATGAAAGTTGTGTCACTGAGAACGACAGAGGGAGGGAAGAGAGACGAGCCCGCTTTCTGTCTCCCTATCAGCTGAATCAACTTCATAGAGAAAGACAGATTCTGAGTTGGACAGATAGAGAGTGAGGGGAGGAGAGTGGGTGAATGGAGAGAAAGATTGTAGATGACAGCAGAGGAAAGGAAATGAGAAGAAAGGGACCATGAAGAGAAAAAAGGAGAGGGGAATAACAAACTAAAAGAAGTTTTCAAAAGAGCTAGCAAGGCAAAGGAGGTGACAGAAGGCAAAAAAAGGACATAAAATATGTCAGACAAGTAAACAAAAGGGACAACAGGCTCTTTTTATCACGTCATTCTGCAGTCAAAGCTTTTATACCATATATCTCTGCAGGACAGGAGATAATTGCTGGATGTTTGGTTTGTGTTTGTCGCTTCAGTGTAAAGAAAATATCTCTGATCTACCAAATAACAGATGCACTGTTTACTAAATGTGGGAAGATTAAGAGGGAACAAAAAAGGCAGACATGTTTATCAGTGCTCCACTCGAACATCTATTGTCCTCAGAATCATTATTCTGAAAGCTATTTTAGTGATATGTGCATTTCTTCAGAGAATACAATATTTGTCAGCTTGTATTTTAGTGGCTAGTCTTTACTGCTCTCACCATTTCTGCACCAGTAAAATCATCTAGTTCAAACTCGGGTCACAAGAATTTTCAGCCGTCTTCCTTTTCACAAAAACAAATGTGAAAGGTGACAGTTTCTTCAGGTGATTTCAGCATGCCAGATGGAGCTTGACGTGCAGCAGCAGCCTGCCACTTTTGTTGCCTCTGCGCTCTTTTGTGCAGACGAGAAGCTGGAGAAGACAGCTGCTGAGACTCAGACGTTATAGAATGTGGCTCCTGCAGATGGAGCTGGACGAAATCCGCAAAGAAAACCCTGTTTAACGCACGAAAGCTGTGTATTGTTTATTGGTTACGGCTCATATACATGCACGCCTCTGAGTGCAGACTCAAAGTCATGTCTGTCAACAAGTTACCTTGCAGGTTCTTGTTGTTAGTGCTGGGCGAGCATAGTACTGGGTATACATACAGTAAATCAGGACGGAGCCATTTTGATAGAGAAAGTAAATCATTGAGATATGAGGGTTAAATAATGAAGCTTTTACCTGTTTTGTCTTCTTATTTAAGACCTAAACTTTGTATATTTGTTACAAGATGTCTCCCTAAAATCTCTAAACTGACTCTTTAAATTTGTTTTTGTTGTTGGTCACGTTTTAGTTTCTAACCTATTAAATACTGCACAGGTACAGCAATTTAAAACAGCAGTCCAATTAGAAAGGTTCAATTTCCTTTTTATAACCACTTTTACATCTTCATACATCACTACCTGACACAGCATCCAAAAACCCAGCCACAGATTCAGACCAATAATACTAAATGCGCATAAAACTGCCAAGCAATGATGTGAATCGAGAACAACCAGCCTTTCTAATATTTCCAATGTTTGTTATCTTAACTTGACTGTCTGCAAATATTCATCAAAACTACGTCAAAAACATACAATTTACTGAACTGTTTCCGATGCATACACTGCAATGATCCACTATTCTGCCCGAAATGCTCCTCCAACAAATCCATGGCTCAACACAGTCACATGTGCCTAGGGGTGAGACCTGGCCTTGTCAACCAGCAAAAATCACTGCCTTTCAGTGACGCTCATGGCTCCTTCGTCTTTATTCTGTGGTGATAACACTCCAGGTTTCTTTTAAAACTTGGAGTTTTTATCAGAAGTTGAATAATTTACAAACACGCTCCAAGCAACTATTTGTATCATTACTAAGACACAACAACAGTTTGACATCCACAAGTTAAAATTCCATAGCAAAATAACAAACTGGTGGGTGTTTTTTGTTTTTTGGATGGATAAATAGATGGAAAGCAAAACCTAAAAAATTCTGATTGGTTTTCGTCATCACATAAACTAAAGGTTTTCATTTTCCACACCTATTCTAATCTTCATTTGCATCCATTACTGCACAAGACTGTAACAGTAGCTCTATAATGTAGTGTGTTACGCATTTACCCAACAACCAAAAGATCCTTGATTTGATTCCAAGAGGAGACACAAATCCCTTTGATGTTGGACCCAGTGTAAAATAATCTACCAATATCTTAAATGTGCCATGTAACACACACACACACCCAACACATTCTGTTTTTTTCAGAAAAATCATCCTCAAAAATAGACTTAAAAAAAAAAGTTGACCTGGTCCTGATTAGGGCTGCCACAAACGATTATTTTGATAGTCGACGTAATCGTGACTAGTCGACTAATCGTGGCAGCCCTAGTCCTGATCTTTCTAAACAAGAAAAGGAAAAAGGAAAGAAAGATTCTGGATTCATCCAATTCTCACAGGAAAGCAGCAGCAGGGGGAACTCCATGGTTTGATCCACGAGTCGAAGCTGGAGAGAGGAACTGAAAGTAGCTACTGTTGTTCTTTGCATTACTTGCTGAGTTCTAGGAAGGCAGTAAGTTTGAGACTTGAGTCATTGATCTGATTTGCGATTATTAGTCAGCTTTAAAGGTTTCTTGTACCTTTTCTCAACATGTTTAGTTGGTGGAGAAAAAAATAAAATGAAATCACGGTAAATGAAAACAAGTTAAAGCAGTTCTTTACTGCACAGACAGCTGGGGGAGCAAATCACCTGCTCATCAGTCACAATTTCCCACCACACTGTCAAAATAGGAAGACAATCTGAAAAATGTTAACTGCTTCACATTATCATGCCAGTTGCTTCCGAGAGCACGAGTGTGAGTCTGATGAAGTGAAAACATGTAAAATCTCTCCAGTGATGGATTTTCATATCTGATATTTCATGAATATTAATGGTATGATTCAGATGTATGATAAATAACTCGCCCTTATTCAAATTAAACACAGAATGTATTCCCTTGTGTCTATCTATAACATTAAGAAAAAACCTCAAAAGATGGCTCAGAACAGTGTTTTTGTAAATAAGAACAATATCCATGTTCATTTGGAGTCATAAAAAGACAAATGAATAAAGGTCAAGCTGAACGTAATTTTGCATTTTAATTTTTCTGTACAAATAAAAATGAAAATAAAAAACCTTCAAATTTTAAATTTTAACTTAGCAGATGTTGATGTCATGATCAGACAGTATTGCAGCCCAGTGCTCTGCCTCCTCTAAACTCCTGCTCACATTACAGGAGACAGAAGAGTCTCTGTTAGCATCCATATATCTTATGTGCATGTGTGTGTGTGTGTGTGTGTGTCCGTGTGCATGTGCCAGTCCTGACATAGCTGCAACTCCCAAGTCAGTTTGCTTCACACAAGCAGGAAACCATCACTCACGCTGTAGCCCCAGGTCACGCACGCACGCACGCACGCACGCACGCACGCACACACACAGTATAGTAGATGAATGTTTGACGGCAGGCAGAGGGAGAGGTTTTCCACATGGAGGATTCTGTACAATGGATCTGTGGTCATTCTCCATCATACACACAAACACACACACAGGCAAAACACACATAAGATGCATGAGCAAGCACACATCCAGTATATCGACGCAAAAAAAGTATACACACACACACAGCAGTGACTGTGTGTGGGTTGTGCTGGGTGATGAATGAAGCAATATTTCAGTCTAAACCAGCATCCCACCACAGATGGTGGTACAGAGAAATGCTTATACATTACACATACACAAACGTATTCCTTCTATAACACACAGACACACACACACACACACACACACACACACACGCACACAATATATGCTGTGAAAACCTCATCCGTCAGAGTGCGACAGGGTCTGCAGCACAGAAGAATCACCTGTCTTACTCCACACACAAAAATGCAAACACATGTAAATGCACATCTTTATGCAAGCACACACTCGCACAGAGGATACACACGCGCATGCATACAGACAGTCACATGCATTAAACTCTGCAGAGGGTGTGGTGTTCTTTTACTGTGTTAGGCAAAAGCCCAGAGGGCAAGTATCTCCCCACTAACCATTGGACTTCAGATAGACGTGTAAATCATATCAATCAAATCATGGATCCATCAGTCCACGACCAGTTCTGGACATCTATACAACGTCCAGACTAAGTCCACAATTTGGTTTCCAACTATCATCCAATTTGAACATCAATATTACATTGAATATTTGAACTTTGGACCATCAATGTCATCTGAAAGGTGCAGGAAATGTACATGATTAATAAATATAATATTTTTAATAAAGTTATTTGTTTAGAACCATTTTAAAACTGTCAATTATTCAAATGTGTTGAAATTTTAAAAACAATGTAATCCATTTCACTGTATCATTGTGTATGAAACAAAGGTTGTTTGTTTGTGTTAGATGGCAGACAGTTGGTGTCATAAGCCACCATCAAGGATGGTTGTTCACAGTGGACATAGATTGCTTCTTTCAAACCATTTGTTTTCTCTGTCCAAAATGTGAACAATTGCATACTCCAAAGAGTGACCTTTGACCTGTAGATGAAGATGTGCAGGTGAGTCTAGTTCTGTCGAGGTGGCTCTACACATGGCAGAACATAACAACAGTTCTTGTGGATGTGCGCATTTTGCAAACTGTCTGTGAGAAGCTGAGGAGCTTTCTGTTTGAAATCCATCGTGCAGCTGCTCACTTTTGTTTTAGCGTCAAGAGCCTGCGCCGTCTTGTAGATGTCTGCTGATCACTCTGCATCCCTTTACACATAACTGTTTCTGTACAGAAGACATGTCCTCCATCCTCTGGAAACATCGGACTACCGAGCCTTTAGAAGCATTATAAAACCACGACTAAAATGAGTCTAAGTTAGACATTGAAAGACAATTCCTGGAATTACAAAACAACCCTTCAGTGTACATCCAAAAATGACTTCTAAAAGACGTCACTCCAACGTCACTTTGTGCAGTGGGTCAGTGCCAGGCAAGTGTTAGCAGTACCGTTCTCTCACAAGCACACACAAAATTTATGAACATACTAATAGACACCACTAGCTACAGACACACACACACAAATAGACTGTCGGGGCTTAGCAGATTGTGTGATGCCAGGTTGCCTGCAGGACTAGAAGCAAAGGCCTCTGCTGGCCTAGTTGTTTTCTATCCAAACCTCTCTCACACACTTTCACACTCTCAGTGTTTGTGAGACACAGAGTCAGAGGCAAACAGTGAGAGAGAAAAGTGTGGGGAAGCAGATAGCAGACAGCTATTTAAATACCACCATGTTTCATTAATAAGTTTTGTAAATGAACCTCTGTACAATTTAGATATAATAGTGTGCACTGAAATATATCAACCCTCCTAAAATTCTGATGAACCCCTTGATGCCATACTTGTGTCAGATCTGTATGCATGAGTCCTGAACTATGTCATTAATGTTACATAAACTGCAGATGATTTTTTGTTTGCTGGAAATAATCATTCAAAAACCTGTAGCAATACAAATACTCAGTTCAAAGATATCTAGTTGGCTGATATGCTGCAAGAACCAGATGGATAAATTGAGTATGAAGGCATCACTTTTTTTTGTTCTTTTTTTTTTGGGTATGTGCTATAGTGTCATGCAACTTTGGTAAATGTTTCAAATGACATAAAAATGGAAAAGAAAATTCTGGCAGGGGCATTTATAAGCTTTATTATCACCCTGCTCAAGCATTTACTTGCCTGTTTTTGGTGTAATACAGGTAGGACTATCCCTTCAATTTCCCATATTTCTACTTCATCAGGTAATAAATCAGCTGTTTTATGCAAAACACTGAATTAATAGAAGTTTTGGGTGGGGAAAAAGAAAGAAAATGCAGCAAGAGAAATCCAAACTTTACACTGAGCTTAAACGACAAAGTGTTTGATGGTCTGTCATCATTTAAAGTTGAGACAGTAGTGTCATTTTTTTTTAAATTACCACCACTTTCCTGCACTATTCCATCCTTGACATTAACAGACTTCATCCTGGTTTCATACTATGTGGGAGATTAAAGATCTGCTGTGGCTGAATCAAACAGTGGATTCTCGTATAGAGGTCTGGGATGCTGTACAGTTGTGTGGCAAGTGTGGCATTTACTGAAATTAAAGCCCTGGTCCCCTAAATAAAGTGTCCATAGTACGATTAATTTTGCCTTCCCATTCCAAAACATCCGCCTTCAACTACGCTGCAGTACAGTAGCTGTAAGCTGTAATTCACTCATGGATACCTCTGTGGTATTTAAATTTTCACATAACTGAAGGCATTTTCTACCCTACAATTGTTTCCCCATTTGCTTTCCAAAACACTTTAAACTGAAAATTCCAGTAAAACTGAAGGATACACTGAGAGATGAAAATCCAAAATGACAACTCGCATGGTAGTTTACGACCCCTGGGTTCGCTTTATGAAATCATTGACTCATTTTAGCCTCGAGGTTGTCAAACTATATTTTAGAAATGAGCTGGTTAATGTGACCTTGTTTACTGGAGCTAAAACATGCCAACCAATCAACGTCTAGTCAAGGCTTGCTTTAAGCCATACATGTAAAGAAGCTTTTTTTGCCTCGATTTGGCAGCCAAACACCGACTGAACTTGGATGCTCTTATCAACATTACGCTGTTTGACATTCACACAGTTTTGCACGTTAAATCTCAGGAGTGCAACTAGCCCATTAATGATGCCGGTTGAGTGCCTTGCTCAAGGTTACTGCAGGAGAGAAGGTGCTGTTCATTTTCCCTTCCCTTCATGTCATATCCAATAAAGCAAGTGATGCCTTTAAAAAAAACTTTAAAAAAGCAGAAGAGACAGGCTAGGTGTTTTCGATATGGAGTGAGGAAGTGCTCACAGGGGGGTGTCTGAGCTGCCTGAGTGTCATTGCTAAAAGAAAATGTAAAAAGTGACTGAATGTTTGAAGTTAAATTAATTTCATCTCACGGGACCCACAAGTTAATGTGACCCAGTTTGCTCGAAACATGCCAGTGAGCAATGATACCTTGTGCAAACCAATTAAAAACATAAAATAAACCCAATTTTCATTTCAAATGCTCACGAGTGTCACATTGTAGTAATTTAGAAATAATATTTAGCTTTAATTTGTTCAGGGAACATCCACTGAGCTGTATTCTTTATCAGAAAAACCGTAATTCAATCTCACTCGGTTACACACTCTTACTCCTGAGAGCTGCAACTGATGACATTAATATCTCCAACTAAGCTCCAGAAGCTGCTGTTCACAGAGCTCAGGGGTACTTATGCAACAACTGATAGAAAATAAAAAATCCTTTCAACACAGTTGTGATTTCTTGAGTTTTCCAAAATGTCGGCATGTAGAATTAACAAATACTGCCATTTATTTTATTTTATTTTATTGCATCAGTGCCTTAATACACCAGCTTCAACAGCACCAGCAGATATCCTGATGACCCATAAAAGTTCTGTGGACTATATTTTGGAAACAGGGGATAGTGTGAAGTAAGCTGCAAATTTTGCCAGCCTCCTTGACTGGTTTGGGAGCTGCCTTTCTTCATCTCTTTGACAAACTGGGACTTTGATAAAGTAAACTGGTTGAATTTACTTGCAACCAACAACCAGTCAAGTAGCATCACATTTACATCCAAGTCTATCCAAAATCACATCTTCATCACAGTTTCGAGGTAGGACCAAAAGGTCTTTTGATTATATTGACAACATGCCCCCTGTTCTTGTTTCTGAAGAACACCATCATGACATAGTAAATATTTTAATAGAAACTGCTGATTAGTGGGGAAATTTTTTTGAGAGGCCACACTGACCTTGACCTTTGAGTACTCTTTATAACAGTTCATTCTTGATCCCAGGTAAAGGTGCCAGATTTGGACCTCACAGCAATCATGACAGAATGTTCAGAAGAACATGGAAAGAGCGACAGATGGACAACTTGAGGCATAAAAAATTAATTAAAAAAAAAAAAACAGTTGGCAGGCCCACTTCTTTCTTCCTTCCACACTTATCTTATGGTTAAAAAAAATGCTTGTTCATCACTGCCAGTCATGCTCACCCTCATCACGATGTTTCTCTGTGATTTTTTGTGAAAATGACACTTGGTGTAGAAAATGTTAAAAAGAAAAAAAAGACACTTTCCCAAGAAAAATAATCCATTAATTTCCCTGAGAGATAAGACCTTAAACAGCAGTTTAGAAATCAAATCTAAAGTGTTTGTTACACTCACAGCACGTTAAAACACGTTGAAACAGTAATCTGCAGCATGCTAATTTAGAGTGGTGGGTCCTTCACTATCAATAGGCACACTTCCCCTCATACACAGAGCAGCACAGAACAGTGCTTTCTAATATTTCTTAGATTTCCAATCTGTGATTCAGGTCTCGTCTGGTGATGCCTTGAGGCTGAATGTTGCAGGAAGTGATGCTGAAAAAGAGTTGTGTTTCTCCCCCGGGCCATCTCCTCCTTTCATCTGTTTTTTATACACACAGACCTCTACTGCTACATTTATGAGGACAGAGTGGTGATAGCAACTGTATTTTAACACCCAGCTGATGAGTTTTCACAATGCGACACATATATATATACACACACACACACACAGACACACACACACATACAGTACAAGGACATGCACTTCATTTAAGAAAGACAAAAATATGATATACTATCTCATGAAAATAATTCTACATAATAAACATACTTAAAGGTCATCTTCATAGTGAGGGTACACACGTACACACACACACTGACCCACTTAGCTAACACAGATAGTAAGGTGGCGTGTCGTGATGAAGGTCACAGGCTGACCCAGCAGCAGAGTTTAAAGTGGAACACTGATGACATTGATGTATGGTTCACTTTTTGTCTTTCTCTAAAAAAAAAAAGGGGGGGGGGGTGGACTAACTGATTCACTGATAACAAGAACTCTATTAGGGTGAAACCGGCGGTTAAAAATATCAACTCTTTCTAAAATTAACCAAGTAGTTTTGCTGCCTAAACTGAACGTTATTATCAGGATGTCCTAAAAACTCCCTGAAAAGCCTTAAGTTAATCCAAAATGCTGCAGCAAGAGTACTGACAGGAACTAGAAAGAGAGAGCAGATTTCTCCTGTTTTGGCTTCCCTTCATTGGCTTCCTGTTAAATCCAGAATTGAATCAAAATCCTGCTCCTCACATACAAGGTCTTAAATAATCAGGCCCCATCTTATCTTAATGACCTTATAGTACTATATCACCCTATTAGAGCACTTCACTCTCGCACTGCAGGCTTACTTGTTGTTCCTAGAGTATTTAAAAGTAGAATGGGAGGCAGAGCCTTCAGTTTTCAGGCAACTCTTCTGTGAAACCAGCTTCCAGTTTGGATTCAGGAGACAGACACTATCTCTACGCTATGCTCTTGACAGAGGAACACCACTTTCAACTGATCCCTGCTGGTTTTTCGCAGCATTTTCACAACAAGATTAGGCTTCAAACTTTCCTTTTTCCTAAAGCATATAGTTAGGGCTGGATCAGGTGACCCTGAATCTTCCTTTAGTTATGCTGCATTAGGTGAAGGCTGCTGGGGGATTCCCATGATGCATACTTGTTATTAATCTCTGTCTCTCTTCCACAGCATGACTTCTGTCCCGACTTCCTTTCCTCACCGCAAACCGGTCGTGGCAAAAGGCCTTCCCTCCCTGAGCCTGGTTCTTCATCCTACAATATAAGGAACCTTGAGGCAACTGTTGTTGTGATTTAGCACTATGGAAATAAAACCAAATTGAACTGAACTACCAAGTGAGGACACAATCAACAAAGACATGAGAGATCAACTCAAAGTAACAAGAGAAAACAAAGGACCAAACACAACGCAAAGTAGTCCCCTGATCTCCTGCACGTATTTCTGCAGAGGCATGGGATGTCCTGGAATGTTTTCTATGAATTTAATTTTCTGCTTCATACACTGTGCTCAAACATATTATCTGGCATCCTTACATGGTTACAGTCAATAAAAACCTCCCATCCTAAATCAGGCATGCTAGCTTGCTAGCTGCAATCATGGTTACATGGTATGTTAGGCTTGAGCTGAAAGCACAGCTGAGACTGAAAAAAAAAAAATCCAATAACGGCAGAAATTTGCTAAAGCTCTTTGCTCAGTGACATGTTTGAATAATGTAAAGGAAAAACAGTTGATGTATTTAGCTTAGTTGTTAAGATGGACTGGTCAGAGCAATGTTTGTCACACAGCGTGGTGCCACAAAGTTCAGCCTGAAATGCTCTTGACAGAGGAACACCACTTTCAGCTGATCCCTGCTGGTTTTTCGCAGCATTTTCACAACAATTGAGCCAATCGCTTGAATGGAGAGATTACTTTGAACTCTATTCACACTGTTCATGCTGGTAATTATCGTTTTTGTGTATTTGTTTGCCAGAGTACACATAGAGTACCTTCATGTGTTTGTGAATGCACATGCCTGTGTCTTATCTTGAGCCCAATACTATTGTGGTCATTCTGCTTCTTTACACATCCAGCCGCATACATAAAAACACACACACACACACACACAGGCACACACACACACACTGGTCCTCAGTTGCAGCCAGCAGACAGATGACCTTCTCTTCAAAGTGCTGATGTCCTGTTTCCTCCAAAGCCCTCAACACTTAGCCAGCAGAGCTCTGCAGAGGAGCCGCTGCCGGCTCTGCTGTTGCTATGAGACAAATGGAAATCTGTCAGGGGAACAGTCATTGCTCTTTCTTAAAATGGTGGTGTGTTGTAAAATGATGCATCATGGAACATAGAAAAAGTCCAGACACAATGAAAAATAACTTAATTAAGCTAATAACTTTTGGTCTGTTTTTCCCCACAACCAGCTTCGAGATCACTTTTTCTTGTGATTCAAAATGATTTAATTACAACATATAAGTTATATTCTATTTTAATTGTCATGCACTCATTTCTTTTTAAAAACAAATGTTGCTGAATATTTCTGGGAAACATTCCTTACTGCCCAGCTGTTCAGGAGTTATTACTCTTCTGGAAACTGGAGACTGTGGTAGCCCCTAAAAATCTATGATGACTTTTCTCCAACCGCTGCAAATGTGCAATGTGAGAACAACGGCATGGCAGGCAGGTTGTAAACCTGACAAACCAAGTCCAGCCTGAAAAGCACCTCACCCCGATTAGTTTTGAAGTAATGGACGCAGTAGTGCAGAATGTGTCCGCTGACCGGCCTGACGCTCTCGGCTCTACTGCCGGGTGTAAATGAAGTTGGATAAACTGCTTTTAAGTTAGATGCTAGTTCAACTTTCACTACTGCTCTTCACTGTGACTGAGTTTTTGGCTGTCAGCAGCCCGGCAGGAGAGATGCTCCATGTGGTGAGAGAATTTTACAGCTGAACTATAAGCAAGACACAGTTTGACTTTTTCTGACTCTGGAAATCTGACAGGTTTACATCATATATTATGAATAAATACATAATAATGCAGGAGTCATTCCAGAATAGGTTTAAGCTAGTGATACCAACTACAATTACAAAGGGAGGATATGTAAATACATGCTCTCTCATATATCTAGTTAGATAAATAGTAAAATGATAAATGGACTCATCCTTATATAACGTACTTAAGCTACTTAAAAACACTTTCTACTACAAGTCTCATTCACCCAGGCATACACATTCATACAGTGCCTTTATCTATACTTAAAGCACTAACAGTCACATACACCTACGCTAATGGATGGCTTTGGGGGCAACTCAAAGTTCAGTAAGATGACATGCAAGCTAATCTAAAGGTGCAGATCACACTGGTGCATTTATGACTTTGGATGGATCTACACGAAGACGTCAGGCTGCCTTCATCAGTGGAGATGCTGGAGTACCCTCAATATTTCTTGTTTTGCCTGCAAAAAATGTGCTTACTCTGTTTGGAACAGGACACATCCCATTCTCGTGTACTTTTCCCCAAGAAAAGCTCTCTGATCTCTACTTCATTACTGCTTCAACACTCATTCGGATATGAGACTGCGGTGCTGCCAAGAGACGCTGAAAGGAGGAAAAGGAGAAGGAGATCATCGGGAAGACGGACAGTCAGACAATGAGAGAGGAAGAAGACAACAACAGGTGTGTATGTCTACCACAATCAGATCGGCCAGATTATCTAAATGGGCATTCTTGACAACAACAGGTGTGCGTGCATGC
>NW_005187805.1:99619-108376 GCF_000239375.1 Pundamilia nyererei | reverse complement strand
CACACACACACACACACACACACACACACACACACACACACACACACACACACACACCAAGTGTGTGACAGTTGCAACACAAAAAGAGAACACTTGCTGTAATATACTACATGCCTCATCACTTCTCTAAACACAGATACACAGCAAATCACGCACTGAACTGTTGATATGCACTTCAAGAAAAGCAAATGATTAACAAACACAGACACAGGAAACCCACCAACTGGACACCAGAATCCAGACACACACACACACACACGCACAGAATGTCTAGTTCCCAAAAACTGTATTAATCCATCACACGTTCACAAATTGTGTCAAAATCCAATAAAATCTTAAGGAAACATTTCCAGGTTGATATCAAAATTGAAACTCAAAAGTTCAAAACATTACAAGATGTAAGTATGCATTTTTTAACTATGCTGCTCAGCTGTAGAAGCAGAATGTTAAAATTTAAAAAGTATATTTTTTATGCCGCATTATGCAGCAGTTCTCAACCTGGGGCGGCAAATGATTTATTGAACCAAAAAATACATAATTTCGAATATGCAAATGTCTCACCATGTTGTTAATCTTTGTGATAAATGCTCTTTTCCTGTGAAATAATAAATGTGTGCAGCCTCTAGCCTCCCTGCTTTTATTATTTGGATAAAAACAGCTTTAGTATTGTGTGTTGTCCAAGTTTTGGGCAGCCACTCAATTGCATAACCAGCCTGTTAGTCATTAAATTACTCATTAAACCATCCAGACTGCTTTCCAAGTTCAGCAACAAAACATGGAAAGAAACTCGACACCGTACACTTCTACTTTGTTTCTGTCATGAATCTCAAAATAAAACAGCACCATTGCTTTAAATTAATCAGAGCAATTTCCAAATGTTTCATGATTAAATTGCAGTAGAAAAACAAGAATAAAACAGAGCTTGGATGGTTGAAAGAGTAAGCCAAACAGAAAGTGGTATAACATACCTACAATCAGGTGTACTATAGAACAATCAGTCAGAACCTGAAATTATTTACAGCTGAAATGAATTCATATGCAATCATATTAACCATTAATAAAGGGCTGGGAAACCTTGTTCTTATCACTGACCCAATCATTACTGCAGACCTTGCAACAACAGCTTCCCCCATCATATCCATATACCAGGTTTCTTGGTCAGAAAATGCTGAAGATGCACCTAAACAAGCCATGTCAACAAGCTCACTGGGTCTTGCAACACATATCAACCAGTGGATGTTAACTCTGTGTGTTAAGTTGCTTCAGAAGTCTACATAACAGAACCACTCTGGTATGGTTATCTATCAGTAAGTTTTAGCTTTTAGGCGGTGTGAAAATGCAACATTGTAAAGGAAAACGTATCTTGATTTTAGACCAAAACAGTAGCATGGCTTCAGTGTTGTTGCTCAGCATATTAACTCTAACACCATCATACTTACAGCAAGGAACAGACTACACCACAAGCCATACAGAACAAATTACAAAATATCCTCTATGTTACATTATGTAATCACTCACTATTTAATTGGCTAACAAACATATCAGAACACTTGTAGAGCCTGTACTAATTAACGACTGCAATCCTTCACTACGAGATGCATGAGGTGTGAAGGATATTGGACAAGTGGAGGAAGACCCAGATTTGTGGGGCAGGACAATGAGTTTCATAAAAGAAAATATCCCAAGATCAGGAGATTTAAAGAAATCTTTTTTTAACTTGTTTTATTAAAGAAAAAGAGCAACTACTCTGTGAGCAAGGCAGCCATTAAATCGGTCAGTCCGCCACTCGCTGAAACAGTTCATTAGTCAGTCAGTCTGCAGATTCACTAGAAATGGATGTTTTGTTGTTAAGGGGGATGCTCATTAGATATAAAACACACACAGACACACACAAGTACACACACTCACAAAAGGAAGCTGCAGTCTCTGCAGACCTATTAGTGCATCTCCGTGTCATCTATCTGAGTTTAAGCTCTCTATTGTTTGTGACACATCACACACACACACACACACACACACACAGAGAGAGAGAGATACAACTATGCAACCACCCCCTCAACACATGCACACACGCAGTAAACACTGCAGCACCTGTCAGTGACTCCGGGGAGCTATATTGGTGTTTAGGAGCAGCCGTTATAGAAGTATACGGGCCAATTAAAACACACTCTTTTCTTGACAGGCTCAACAATCTGAAATCAGGCTGCGTCTGCGAATAAAACAAAAAAGAGAAAGACTGACACTGCTTGCGTAGAGAGGTGTGTGTGCGTGAGCGAGAGAGTGTGAGCGAGAGAGAGAAAGAAAGAGGTAAACCAAGAAAGACAGCAGTAGGTAGCTGAGAGCCACACCAGGTGGTGGATGTGCCTGTTTGCTTAAATCACAACATGCTGATGCGTGTGTGCGTGTCCATGAGTGTGTTTGTGTGGGCATGTGTGCACGGCAGATGGTGCGTGACGACTGTATTGCTCCCAGCAGCACAGCTGTCCAAGGCAATACACCCTGGACACACACCTCTTCATCGAGTTAAATAACATCAACATACAGATGCGCGCGCACACACACACACACACACACACACACACCAAACACTCTTCAGCCTTTCAATAATTACATTTTTAGAGGTTTCATTCAAAAATATGGATTGTTTAATACACAATTTGAATTTGCATAAGTCGTGAGTCAAAATCAAAATGTGTATTAAAGTATCCATATTTTTGAGGGCCATCTGGACCCTTTTGTTCTGTGTGAGGATTGTGTGTTAGTCCTGAGCCTGTCGATTCTCTCTGGGTACTCCGGCTGGGGAGAACAATTATCCATCATAAAATTATACTTAGTGTTGCACAGCATCACATTTTACTTATGAAATTTGTACTGTTGGGGCAGGGGGGGTGGGGGACTGAAAATCATTATCATTTCTGATTAAATTTAGATTTCCTGCGGGTATCCTAGTCCTTGCAGTTTGTTCCTTTTGTATATGATCTGAGTTCCAGACTGGGTTGAGCTGGTCCCATCTCCACCCAAGGGTGTAGACTTCAGTTTCCTGCATTTCAGCCACTGCACCTGCTTCCCATCAGCCTCATCTGAAGCAATATACATAGACCGGCTCAAGTCTCCTTTCCCTTACCAGATTGTCAAACTCCTCAGTGTGGTAACCAGGCTCCTAGATGGCTTCCATGCATGCTAGTATTCCCAGTGCTTAAGCTTGTGTTCTCCTGTCTCACAGAGTTATATGTGTGTCTGAAGGGCAACCTTGCAGCCACACTTGTACCCAGAAAAACTGTGGATCCCTTACCTCTTGTCCTCATCTACTGTCCACCCTCCAACGTCTCAGTGACTTCAAGAACAAATCACTTGCCTTCCACGGTACAGCCATCTCCATCTCTTCAAGTAAATCAGACTCTTCCAATCCAAACTATAGTAACGCGCTCAGACTGACCCACCTTTACTCGATCCATGAACTCTCCTGGATGGCACAGTTTCCCATATCATAAACGTGTTGCATTCAATCCTTTTTCAGAGCCACATTTGCCAATAAACTCTATTTTGAATATCACCCAGTCTATCTTGGATCCTGCCTTAAGAGTGTACTATAAAACTAACATCACCACTGGTATTGAAAGTGGGCACCCGTTTGCTTTGCTTTCATTCTGCACTGTGCCGCCCAACTGAAAACAAAAATGCCCCTTGTTAGACGTGTGATGGCTTGGTAAATCGTCCTGGGTCCACCCTGCCTTTCACCCAAAGAAAGCTGGAATAGTCTTCAGCCTCTGCACGATCCTGAACTGAATGGAATTTGAACTCCTACCAATTGGCAGTTGCTAAGGGAATTCAGATTTATATTCCCACTGTAGCATGTCCGCTAAATAGGTTTGCAAGTAATCCCTGTATCACTGAGCCTTCTGTGTATCCAGATCCCCAGGGTCGCACCTGAACAAAAATAAATAAGATAAGATAAGATAAGATAAGATAAGATAAGATAACCTTTATTAGTCCCACACGTGGGAAATTTGTTTTGTCACAGCAGGAAGTGGACAGTGCAAAAGTTATGACGCAAAAATTAGAATACAATAAGAATAAATACAGTACATAGCTGTACAGAATAGAATAAAATAAAATAAAATACTATATACAGTAGAATAAAATAGAATAAAAATATACAATGAGATAAAAATAGAATACGAATGCTATATACAACTGAGTAAAAATACAACGATGCCAGAAAAGATTATTGCACTTAGTGTTATTGCACATGTGTGGATGTGTGTGTTTGTTCAGTTAAAGTCTTTGTTGTGGAGTCTGACAGCAGTGGGGAGGAAAGACCTGCGAAATCTCTCCGTCCCACACCGTGGGTGCCGCAGTCTCCCACTGAAGGAGCTGCTCAGTGCTGTCACAGTCTGCTGCATGGGGTGGGAGACGTTGTCCAACAGGGATGACAGCTTAGCCGCCGTTCTCCTGTCACTCACCACCTCCACTGGGTCCAGAGGGCATCCAAGAACAGAGCTGGCCCTTCGGATCACCCTGTTCAGTCTCTTCCTGTCCCCAGCAGAGATGCTGCCGGCCCAGCAGACCACACCATAAAAGATAGCAGAAGCCACCACAGAGTCATAGAAGGTCTTCAGGAGTGGGCCCTCCACCCCAAACGACCTGAGTCTCCGCAGCAGGTACAGCCTGCTCTGCCCTTTTCTGTAGAGGGCGTCTGAGTTATGAGTCCAGTCCAGTCTGTTGTTCAGATGAACACCAAGGTACCTGTAGCTGTCCACAGCCTCAATGTCCATACCCTGGATGTTCAGTGGTTGCAGTGGGGAATGCTTGTGCCTGCGGAAGTCTACCACCAGCTCCTTGGTTTTACTGGCGTTGATCTGGAGGTAGTTCAGCTGGCACCAGTCCACAAAGTCTTGAGTCAGTCCTCTGTACTCCCTGTCGTCCCCATCAGTGATGAGGCCGACTATTGCAGAGTCATCAGAGAACTTCTGCAGGAAGCACTGGGTGGAATTGTGGGAGAAGTCTGCAGTGTAGATGGTGAAGAGGAACGGAGCCAGAACCGTTCCCTGTGGGGCCCCCGTACTGCAGACGACCCTGTCCGACACACAGCCCTGAGTCCTCACATACTGTGGTCGGTCGGTGAGGTAGTCCAGGATCCAGGTAGTGAGGTGATGGTCCACTCCAGAGTTCTCCAGCTTGTCCTTCAGAACCGAGGGAAGAATGGTGTTGAAGGCACTGGAGAAATCAAAGAACATGATTCTCACAGTGCTTCCAGCGGTCTCCAGGTGAGCGAGGGAACGATGTAGGAGGTGAATGACGGCATTATCCGCTCCAATGCCAGGCTGGTAGGCAAACTGAAGTGGGTCCAGTGATGAGCTTGTTAGGTAAATAAGTTGAATAATTAAGAATATAACTCACGGCTGAGCAGCAGGTCTTCCTTTTCAGGTTTGATACAGCCTTACAACCTTCTGCTAACATGCATGCTCTCGTACATACATATAGCTCAACATTAGTGGCAGAAAAATGGCACCAAGAGAGAAGTACCAAAAACTGTAGTTCTTCTAGTGGCCACTTGGAGTCAATCAGTAGACTCGCCTGTGTAACTGCAAACTGGTACAACAGGCAGTTTTGGGCTCTGTGGCTAGTTTTCCACTTCATAGGAACTTTACAATAACAACATACAATACCAACTTTTAAATCTTTTTTATAATAACTCAGCCACTTTGTTAGGGCTTAAAGTTAGTATCATCTTTTACATACAGTCTTTGGTGTTTATGGGAGGCATCATTGTTCCACTTAAATATCTTTTTTTTTTTTTTAGATCAGCCCAAATCTTCTCTCACCTGTGTTCTCATTTAGTTTGGAAATAAACATCAAGATGTTAACAAGTGACAGCAACCTCATGCCTCGTCGCACCCACAGAGGACATTATACGCTTGATAATTGCGTGCAGGAGTTTTGTGGCTACACAGACACAGACACACACTGATGTAAATCAGATGTGTGGTTGACAGCTACACAGATACAGCAGCCAACAGTGACTGAATTAATCTGATGAAGTGAGAGGCATACTATTAAGTGGGATTATTTACTTGCAACATGAATCCCTCTGATTTGGTGAACCGGTGGGAGGAAATATACACTGAACAACTCACATTAAACATTTTGCACTGACAGAAGAAAAATAAATACATCAGATGATATTAAAACATTCTAACAACCCTTCTGCGAAACAGAGGAGGAGGAAGGAAGACGGAGCCAGCTGGAATAACTACACTGATAATAATAATAATAATAATAATAATAATAATAATAATAATAATAATAATAATAATAATAATAATAATAATATGAGGCACTGCCCACCTCCTCTAGTTTGAGCAAAGCTGCTGAAAAAAATGTGATTTATTTTGTCCTTAGTTTTTACATTGCAGCAATGATGTGATGAGTAGATTTACACTTTGAGCCCTACAGTTAAACCTGCACTTAAACAACCACTGAATCAACCTATAATTCAAAATGCAAATGATGATTTGCCCCTTCTGCTTATTTATAACATTTCCTGCATGCGTCAGACTAAATAAGTCAGTTCAGTGAAAAACGCAAACGTGAGAAGATTTTAAGTTTTGCAACTGCATGCACAAAGCATGAATGCATGAATTTGTGATGAATTTCCCAAAACATTTTCCATCTTTATATAAGAAGAGTAACATAATAAGAAGAAAAAAATAAATCAACACTGCGACATTGATCACTACATAATACCACAAGTATCTGACACAATCTGAGATATAATATTCAAGCTGTAATAAATATGTATCAGCCTAATATTTCTGTCCAGTGCCCATATAGCCTGGTGCATTCCCCTCAGATATAGAAAACCAGCAGTGTGCAGTGCAGCAGAGATATCCTTCCTTATATTCACGCTAACATGGTGAGTCTTCTGCTCGGGGTAAAACAAGACAAGACGTTTATTTCAACATGCAGCAAAGAGACTAAAACTGATGCAATTAACAGGAGCAGAAAAGAACAAGAGGAAACAGCAAATGTTGCTGAACTGGGGTGAAATATTGTTATATTGTACCTCCTGTCGTGAAAATTTAATTTCCATTTAGACATGCATAGAGTCAAAGCTAATCTAATTTAATCTGCCCTCTCTTCTATTTCCCCCTAATGTCTCTTCTCCTTGCTATGGCTGCCTCTTTTCCATCCTTTCATCTTCTCTCAACTCTTCACCCCTCTCCCCTCACCCACTTCTTCACCTTCTACTTCGTTTACCCTCCTCTCTTCTTCTTCTTTACCATCCCTTCCTCTACTATTTTTACCCCAACTGAGGTTTATTAATGAGGTGCAAGTTTTTATATTGTGAGAGAGAGGGGAGGGGGCGGGCGGTGGGGGCAGAGAAACAGATAAAAACAAAGCAAGTGAGAAAGATAAGAGAGAGATGGAGAATGAGACAGGGAGGCAGAGAGAGGTAGGAAATGAGTGAGGCAGATAGAGAGAGGGAGGACGAGGTGGCCGTTGGGTTTTTATAATTGGCTGCCTATGACTCAGAAAGGGTGAGTACAGTATCCCTCTGACACACACACGAACACACACACACACACACACATTCAAAGAGATCACATTTCCACTCTTGCCTCCCCTAACATGACATGAAGCCAGCTTCTGAAGCCTCGGGGCTCTGAACATTTAAATTATCTCCTATCTCCTCGGCTCACTGTGGGCTAAAGATCACAGATTCAGCTTCACAGCAGCAGCACCGACTTTCATTTCCTCCTGATTCGCCTAATTAGCATTGCTAACGACTTCTCCATACAATGTCCCTGTTTTAACCTGTGTATTAACCCAT
Source organism: Pundamilia nyererei (assembly GCF_000239375.1). NCBI lineage: Eukaryota > Metazoa > Chordata > Actinopteri > Cichliformes > Cichlidae > Pundamilia > Pundamilia nyererei. The sequence continues at coordinate 100,542 of NW_005187805.1, read as the reverse complement.
ACAAGGATATTGTAAGTAGCTTTTACTCTTACTGATGGAGTAGTGCCATCCCTGTTGGCAGCAAGAATATTATCTTCCATTTTTACATGCGAGTGTTTATCTGTGCGGGAACCATCTGGACTAAAATGCACAGTGCAGTGCCGTTGTGTTATATCAGTACAATGCAGGTATCAAATAAACTTATTAAGCATGTCAGATGAATGAGATTTTCGCATAATCATAAATAATGCAAATTGCAGGTAATTACCTGATCACCAAGTAAAATATTAAAGGCTGCAAATTAATATAATTTTAAAACCCAGTTATGACATTTATGGCCTTTTTTAGTTTACCTACATTAACCGCAGAGCTGACACTGGCATATTTAAAAATGAAAAAAGTCATGTGCATCTCTCCATTGTATACCTACATTGTATGACTGTAGAAAATAATAGAAAGGGGTCCTACTTTTAACTGGATTTATGGCCTCTGAATTATTCAGTTCATATTCTTGTTGCTCACTTTAAACGAGGTTAGTGCATTGTGTATTTTGTATTTTGCAAATTTTAGAGTGAACTTGATAAAGCAGGGTATGCTTTTGGGTTGTGGTTACTTTGTTACTGACAAGTTGGGTTTCTCAGTATGACTTATCCCTTGTTCATTATGTCTGGTTAAAAACATTCTCGAAAGCAGTAGTCTTTAAAACAACTATTATGCCCTGTTTGTTGCTTTTATCTTTTAAATACAGGTACATCAGGTACATAAGTGACCTCTATAATGATTCAAATGACTAATGACTAAATGACTTTAATGTGATGGTTTTTGTGTTATCTACAGTCAAAAAGTACACCCTATATTAGGGCTGCTCGATTATGGCAAAAATGATAATCACGATTATTTTCACTGAAATTGAGATCTCGATTATCTGACGATATTTATTTAAC
>NW_005187805.1:91000-98800 GCF_000239375.1 Pundamilia nyererei | reverse complement strand
CACAAAACGGAGCGTGCTGCTCTGACCGGCTTTAAAGGGTTAACAATGACTTTAAAAAATAATATAAAATAGTGTGCAACACCACTGAAGTTTTTTTTTACCTCTCTTTTCAACCAACGGCAGTCACTCTCCTCTCCAAATAACTTTCCGAGCTTCCCTCGGGTCCTCTTAATCAGCGGTCTCCAACCTTTTTTGCGCCACGGACCGGTTTATGCCCGACAATATTTTCACGGACCGGCCTTTAAGGTGTCGCGGACAAATGAAGGAGGGGCTAATAATCGGCTCAGTCATTTTTAATGATCGTTGAAAGCCCAGATCGTAATCGTGATTAAAATTCGATTAATTGAGCAGCCCTACCCTATATCAGTTTTACAGGGGGTGGATAACTTGAGTTTGTTGTGCAGGTTTTGCCACCCATAAACCATGAATCATGAACTGTATAGCATTATAGTATTCTAGTCAAATGTGGTGTTGTCCGTTTGACAGCTGAAGCTTGACTGAAACTGGGTCATGCAACAGGACAAAGCAAGGGCGCCATCAAATCAAGGTTGCAATGGCCCAACTAAAGTCCAAACATCAACCTGACAATGAGCTGTGCATAAATGAATGTGCACAAACCTCAATGAAGAGAAAGAATGTAAAAAGAGTTTGAATAATTAAATAAATTCTTTATTTTGTCAGAATCCATCCTTCAGGTTGCTTAAAAACATAACTTTGTGAAACTGCTTGAACTTTCATGATTAAATTAAGATGATATAAACAATCTTCGCTTTAGAAATCGCACTTTTGTTTTCAGTATCAGTGAAATCGGTCATGAGTGGCTTTAGAACTACAACTGAAAATAATAACAGTAACCTAGCTCCCACTAACACTGAGAGAAATGAGCCCCTGACCTTGAGCTAGAACTATTTTGTTAAACTACACATTTTAAGATCAAGAATTCACTTCCATGATTAAAAAAACAACATGTTTTAAGCTTGTGAGGAAAAGAATAGTGCAAGTGTCTCTCTGGTGAGGACAGTACGACAATTTAAAATGAAGAAATCCAAACATAAGTTCAATATGTACTTTCATTAATTTTAAAGACAGTACTTCATGTTTCAGAGAGGCAGACAAACATCAGGACACTGCATACTGTTCTTATTCTAGTAAGCAACAGTCTCCCTCTGATCTATCATTAAAAAAATCCATCCTAGGTGGTTTCTTCATAAGACTGTTGTGTCAGTCAGAGTTAATGATGTACAAAAAAACCTGTGTACACCTGCTGCACTCAAGGGGCAGAGAGACTGAGACATATTTGTAAAAAGTGAGCAGCAGAAAAGTTTGCAGCTCTTTAATGAAACACCCTACATGCATCAGACTCGCTCTGCTAGGTAGCTGCTCCTTAATATTCCCAAAGCTTTCACAGATGTAAGTAAAACTGGCTTTTCTCATAAAGGACCACGGGCAAAAGGAAGGAAGAACCTACAAGGCCTAATTAAATGAGACATGCTACCTTCTGTTCAGGACTAAAGAACCGTGTTGAAGTCACTTTCACAGGAAGTTTGTGTCATTGTTTCCGATTCCAGCAGACAAAACTTTCTTCTCTCCTTATGTTCATGTGGGATTGTTATTGATGATACCAAAGTCTTGTAATAAAACTTTTAGATCCTTTGAGATATCAAGCAAGAAGTAAGACCTGATGCTAGTGGCCAGGCAGAAATGCAGATATGCAGTATAGACATTTGGTCAGACAGTCCCTGTGGGCAGAGCGCATACTGTGGTCAATCTATTCTAAAACTGACCTTTCCAATTAGTCTGCTCCTTCTGGATTATCAGAAATCAAAGTGCAGCGCTGGATGGTTTCTTGTGAATGAACAGTGCATTTAAAAAAAAATAAAAATAACAGTGAAGAGGCCATGACGCAGTCATTACAACTGTGTGTTCTTATTGCCTGTTTACCCCGTGTCTCAAAACAAAACGCGTTTTATCCAAATTTATGATCCAAATGACAACGATTAGCTTCACTTGCGAATGAAAAGTAATGACTCACCATGCTGTGAAGTTAGATGAGCCTTCCCAGCTCTTGTTAATAATTTACACTGCAGCCTCAATCATTTTTGACCCATGGGGGGAAGTAAAAAGAACTACACAGATGCTCTGCTACACATTCGCACAAGGCTCACTGTAAACTATGATACAATGACTGCTGTGTTTGGAGAAACATGGACCATAATTTGTGGTGGAATTTTTTAATTTACAGATTAAGGCTACTGCATGGTGCTGTAAACACAGCAGTTCTTTGAAATGACTAAAGGAATAGAATAAATAGAAAGAACTATATGTGAAGAGGATTTTTATTGTGAAGAAAATAACATTTGCGTTCTTGCTCTGCTGGCTTTGCAGGAAATAATTCAATGATCTTACGTGAAGAGGCAGAACCACCAGCTCTAGCAGTTTGGCTGTAGTCTGCACAAAATCCAGGCAATCCTTGACACCATAAGTGCGTCTCAACCTTTGTCACGGAGCGCTCCTACTCCGCTCCGGCTCCGCATTCAATGAAACACCATTTGACAGAGTCACACATCTCATCACAACATCGGAGACGCTTTCATTTTGAGACTTTCAGTTTTTCACACTCTACTAACCCTTGGTAAAATCACTTCTTTTTGGTGAACAGCTCACAAGCAGTTTGGTCACGTATTTGGTGAATTGATTTTTGGGCCATGTGACCTAATTCCTCCTGGAAACCAAAGACTGAGAAAAAGCTGTGAGTCAGAAAAACATCAAAGAAGAATGTGTTTACGGTTTATTTATCAGTGAGACCTCATGTTTTAGTCCCATTCTGCAGTTTAGGATTCAGGTGGCAGTATGTTTAGTGCCTGTATTTTATTGTATTGCATTTTAATTTTTTAAAAAATGTATATGGGGGAGGGCATGCTGAATGTCCAAAACACATCTTACAAAAAGAGTAAAGGTAGACGAAATATAGTGGATTTAAAACAACAACAACAACAACAACAACAACAAAACAGATTTGTGACTGGTCCACGGTGTGCCCCTCCTCTAGCCATGACCGTAAATTAGACAAAACTTGAATAAAATGGTAAATGGCCTGTATTTATATAGCGCTTTACTAGTCCCTAAGGACCCCAAAGCGCTTTACATATCCAGTCATCCACCCATTCACACACTGGTGATGGCAGCTACATTGTAGCCACAGCCACCCTGGGGCGCACTGACAGTGGCGAGGCTGCCGGACACTGGCGCCACCGGGCCCTCTGACCACCACCAGTAGGCAACGGGTGAAGTGTCTTGCCCAAGGACACACCGGCCGAGACTGTCCAAGCCGGGGCTCGAAGCGGCAACCTTCCCATTACAAGGCGAACTCCCAACTCTTGAGCCACGATCAAAAAAATGTATGAATAGATGGATGGATGGTTTTTGAAAACTCTCTTCCTCCAGTTTTTGTCTCTGTGACTTATGGCACTATCACACTCTACAGTCAATGCCAAAAGTACTGACAGTAGCACCCCTGCCAATATAAACATTTTATTTATTTACCAATAAACACTTTTAAAACTTATAAAATCCTTGTCACTTTTCTTCACTATAGAAACAAAATAACATCATAAATAATATAAATAAAAACTCAAGTGGAAAAGTTCTTGAGGAACAAACTTTGTGCCACTGCCAAAAATTCTGGTTACGACTGTATTGTCTGTATAGAAATTCTGGACTTTTCTTATTTTAACTTCTTTCTGAGTGTGATGAATTATCAGTGGAAGAAGCAGCAGTTTTATACCATTGGATGTGCAACGTTTGGTCATGCTGTTAGTTTTAATAGTACAGTATATAAATGTTTGACACTAAGGATGCGGTAAAGACAAACTAAGTTTTCAAGCATTTATAAAGCGCATATTCATCTTGTGTCTTACTTACATTGTTAGCCATTCCCTTTATGTCCCATCCCATTATGTTAACGTGGTTACATTAGTAACAGATCGAGAGAAAAAAAGTGAAGACAAAACAACAACAACAACAAAAACGAAAAATCCTAACCATTATGCAACCATTCAAGAGCAAAATACACAAAAACATCAACTTCAGATAAACGGTCCCCAGAGGGAAGCTTGCAATTTGGTGAAACACAAAAACAAACTGCATCACAGCGCACTGCTTCTTAGAAATATAATGAACACAAAAAGAAACTAACCAAAAATATTTCCATTCCCAACATAATATATAACAGCAAAGTTTTTCATGTAAACTGTACTGTAGTGTCTCTGTACCGTCTGTGCTCCCCTCTGCTCCCCTCCCACCCTCTCACTGCTCTCTTTCTGCCTATAGCAGAAGCAAAACTCGTAACAATAATTGATTCCCACGCCAGAATAAATGACACACATCTATATTGTATTCATCCCCGCAGCATTCGACATGCCCCTTAGCACGAACACGACCCCCACCAACAGAAAAACATACACATAATAACACACACCGAGCTGGGAAATAGTATCTTCCTGTCCTGAGGACGAGATATTGATTGAACCGAGCCGAGCACGGAGTTTCGATTTACACATTTAGAGTTTGACGGCAGCCGTGTCGGTCATTTGGCTGTCGTTAGCAGCAAAATGCTCATAACTTACAGCGTAAATGGCTCAACAGGAAATGTAAGCCTTCTGCTTAGTCTAACAGAGGAAAAGAAAAGGAAAGACAATGAAGACTTTTGTTTGAGTGCAGATTTAGCCATTTAAAATCACTTACAAAAAAAAAAGAGACTTGCATGAACAGAAATTCTGCTCAATCCATTTTACTTTCACAGCAGTTTGGAAGCTGCAGAATTCAGTACGCTGGCAGGAGACAAGGGTCATTTGTACTTGTGTGGGCTGCTTGTTTTTCCCTGCTTTCAGCTGCAGGTAAGTGTATGTGGGAGCCTGCGTGTCCTCAGTTTTGTTTTGTGATGTCTTTTTAAAAAAGCTTAAAAAAATCTCTTGACACACCTTTTGTGCCTGAGAGTGAAGCAACACAAAAAAAATTAAGCAATTAATTCTCCGGACGATCGCTTTAATGACATCCATCAAGACTGAATTCATTTTAAGGTGCTATTCTAATGGTTCTCAGTCACACACACACAGGCTCACAAGTTACACACAGAACAGAAGAAAGCAGTTAATAGTAAAGTAATGAAGAGTTACAGCATAAACTCTTTATTAGCCTCTCATCGTTCATAAATCACTTAGAAGCCAATTTCATATCAAAGCAGGAAAGAAGAGAGAGTCTTGATTGAAGAAAAGAATTAGCAAAGAAGAGGTGAGAAGAAGATGAAGGAAAGAAGGAGTCATGAATCACTGGAGAGAGTGCACAAGGGAGGAAGGATGAGGAGGACCTGGTTTGGAAAAGCAGTTGGTTAAGCAAGAAAGGGATGAGAAAGAAAAAAGGGAAGAGCAGAGAAAAAAGGAGGGTTAGGTGAAGAAAGTGTTAGAACAAGATGGCAAAGAAGGCAGATTAGACGACCGGATGAAAAGCAAGGAGTGAGTCAGGGATTACGAGAGTGCTGCTGTGACGGAGGAAAAAGGAGAAAGAGGAAAACTAGATGAGTTAGGAGGGAAAGGGATGTAGACTGTGGGGGTGTATGGGTGAGAAAGTGCACAGAGGTGAAGGCAGCTCCATTAAATGAGAACTGAAAGTGTCCTTGAGCAAGGCACTCAAAATGAAACACAGTGCCACTCAGGGAAGATTATTTTCTATTTTGTTCTATTTTAAAACTTCCCAGAGAGGCTACCAGCGGTGCTTGAAGTAAACAGAGAGAAAAATGCCACCTGTGAGTTACTCATAGGATATGTTAAATAAAACTACATAAACTGAGGGTGATGTTCTGACCGTTTTCAAAAGGCTCCTCCACTTTAAAATCCAATTAAGTTTTCTTGAATTTTATCTCAGGTTTCGGTTATCATACACATAATAACTGGGATAAAAAGGAGTCATTTAAACGTGTGCATTAAGTGACACGCAGCTGAAATTAAGCGTTACACTGTCTCCTAACTAGTCTTAGTTAGATTGAGGCCTGTCATGCTACTTAAGCAAGTGAAAAAGTGTTTTCTAAGTACTCAGTTGGATGTAGAGGTGGGAGTTGGGAGCATGACTGTGCAGTGGGAGCAAAGTGTTGTTGAAACTGAGAGAATTGCAGAAGAAAATGTTTAATTCATGGATGGATTTAGTCTCTTGTGGCCAGAAAATCCATCTCTTACTTCCAGGTGGGAGGACGTGCAGCTAGTGTGAATTTGATGGTTGTTTGATTTCTTTTTTTTGCGCAGGTTAGTGCGAGAAGAGAAGCAGACTATGTTTTCACATGGGGTTACAGGTGCTCTGTGCTGCCTCAGTAATGCAGTTTTAAAACAACAGCATCAGCAACATTGCACATTATGCACTGCACTAAACCAAAACAGATTCTGTTCAGGCACGTTGGAGTTTATTTCTTAACCTTACAACATCACAATCAGCAAGAATGTGCAATTAATGGTTGGCTCAGACTCACTCTAACCAATTCTGAAATCAGGTTGCATCAAGAACATGCAGAGAAAATCTCAGATTGTCTTCTCTTTTATCCCAAAGATGAAAATTATACACACTCTTAAATAATTTAAACTTTAAACAACAGCATAACACACACTACAGCATGATATTAATATCATTAAACCAGAGGGAATTTGTGTTATTGCATCTGTAGATGTAAACAAAGATGCAAGTAAGACATCAATTTTCTTCCGCTTATCCAATACACAACCTACACAGCTACAGGAAGGTTGGAGCCTATCCCAGCTGCTATGGGGTGAGAGACAGGATACACCCTGGACAGGTCCCCAGTTTGTTGTGGATTTAGATTTCTACCCTGGGCAATTTAGAATCCCCAGTCAACCTAACCCCACTAACTCCATGTCCTGGGACTGTGGGAGGAAGCTGGAGTACCTGGTAAGAACATGCAAACTCCACACAGAAAGGTTGATTTAAACCCAGACCTGTGAGCACCACTGCGCCACCATGCTCCCCTTTTTCTATCTATTAACACTCTGATGAATACATTGGGAGCAACTTGGGATTCAGTATCTTGCCCAAGGATACTTTGGCATGCAGACTGACCAGCCAGACCACAAACCTTCCAATTAGTAGATGACCTGCTCTACATCCTGAGCCACATCCACACCAAAAAGATCTTGTTGCAGCAATATTTTTTAGTGAGGAGAAACCAAAGCAGGAGGCTAAACACATGTAGAATATAAAGTGTTTGAAGAGGTGCAGTAGGCAGAGATTGTCTACCCATTAGTGAGACCTGGAGGTGAATTTTCTTACAGTTATAGCTGTCAACCGTATGCAATCTAACGTTAGCTTCAAAGGCTACAATGTTTGATTGCTGACCCTGTTAGCTGCTCCTGGACTGACGACCAACAGATCAGACTTATCCTTACGGAGTGGCATGAATCAGCTGACTGAAGAATGAGAATGAATGGAGGGGTACACCAGGTCTGTTTAGAATCAGAAATAAATCCAACTTTCTCCATGATTTCTTTGAATTGTCCTTGCTCAGAAAGGGTCCGGCCAGCCGATAGTTTTGCTCTGAGGAGACAGTTCCAACCACTTCACTTCAAGGTCCTACTTCTCTGACATCATCACTAAAAACAGCCATAATGCTCGGGTCTTATTTTCTACAGTTGACAGGCTAACAAACCCTCCTGTGTCAGTGGCAGCTGAACTTCATTCGACCATGGCCTGCAATGACTTTGCCAAATTCTTCACTGAAAAAATCCAAAAAATTAGACAAGCAAT
>NW_005187805.1:77244-89222 GCF_000239375.1 Pundamilia nyererei | reverse complement strand
TCTGTAAAGCACTTTGAATCACCTTGTTGTTGAATTGTGCTATACAAATAAACTTGCCTTGCCTTGCCTTGCCTAAAATTGTGCAGAATAAGTGCAGTTCTCAGCGGCTCCACCCGGAATGGCAAACATTTTTCAAATAAAACTTTTCCATGTGGCTGTCATCATCATCATCATCAGGCAGCAGTAACACGGTCACTATGACCTGGCCCCAAAGTAATTGCAGAGCTGCTAGATGGAGGAATTCAGCCACTGAACTAATCTCTTTCCTCCATCTCAGCCAACCAACACACAAGCAGCTTGTTGTTTAGCACTCGACAAGTCCTCTTATTAACTTCTGTCTCATTATAGGCTCTGTCGTCTTGGTTCTCTCTTGTCATTTGGATTTGAAATTCTTAATAAGGAACATGTTTGATATTATTACGACAGCTCGGATGGGTCAGCGAGCAGTTTAAGAGATGGAAACTACTTCACTGAGGGCGAACAAGCAAAGGTCTCTATTTGGATTTCTTATTATTTGATTGTCTGGAGAGGTGATGTTATGATGTTAGCTGTCCTAACTTGTATGCGCAATGCATACAAGCATGCACTGTTAATTTGATGGTTTTTGTTTAATAATGTCAGGACAGTCAATTCTACAAAGTCGCTGCTCGGCTTTGTTTCACTAATGTCAGCTACGTGTGCAATCACAGCTGTTCTTGGTCTGGTTGTCTGGTTAATCCAGGGTCGAAAATATAAGAAAAAACACAGAGATATAGCTGAGGAGGCCAAAAGAAAATTTCACTCCTACTTGCACACACAGATGCAGAATCACAGACTGGAAACATTTTGGAATAGACCTTGCATTAATCTGCAGGCAGAGCCAACGGAGAAGCTCCTGGGAGGCTATTAGCTTCAGGACTATTCAGCACTCCATTTGGATTATGCTGCACTGGGACGGGGATTAAACGAACTCTGCTGCCACATTACAATAGATCCAGCAACCCTCGATGTACCACTGGGTCACCTTTGAATACAGCACAAAAGACACTCAGATACAAAAGATATTTCAGCTTTTTAATAATATTAAGTTTTATGGTGATTTCAATTTGTGTCCTCACACCGTTTCTTTTGTGCCTTTTGCTGTGCACGACCTGTCTGGAATTAAACATGATTTGTTCTAGTGCTAGTATGAAAACTGAAATCATTCATATATGTATGCACGGAGACATACGGTGCCTCTGACTTTGCATTATTTGGTATTATAATGAAATATCAATGTGGCCAAAGGCTCTTCAAACTCTGCACAGACTAGAAGGGACGCTAGGCAGTAAGAAAGCTAATATCCGAAGCAGTAAAACCTTTGTGTTGAGGTCCTAGCTCCCACATTGAGGGACTGAGAATGTCCAGCAATGTAGCTGGTCTGTAGCACCAAACCACCCATAATAACAGTAAAGGACATCCGGAGGAGTATTAAGCTTCTTTTTTTTTATTCAGCAGTCACCGATGCATGTGTGCTGACAGGACCATTTTCTTTAAAGTAACTTACATACATTACAGTGGGGGCATTCAGAGTCACCCACACTCGAGAAGGTTATTTATTCAAATGTACAGTAGAGTTGAGCTTCGGATAGGAATTTACATTTAGAGTATTTCAAGGTCCACGTGAGTTTGTTTGTCTTGCCCGAAAGTATTGCAGCCAGTGACCTTAAACACCAATGTGGCAGGAAGGACGGCACCAATAAAAATGAGTTTTAGATAAAAAGATAAAGAAAAAAATAAAGTTCCGTTTTCCAGCGTCAAATTGCCCCATATCTCTGCATCATAAGTCGTTTTGCTTATCAGGCCATCTACCCAGCAGTCAACACCATCTCTCTTCATTTACATCCCTTGATGTGTTCACAAGCAGATTCAGAGTGAAAGAGAGAATGCAAAATGAAAGCAAAGGGCTGAATGCAGGAGGGGGAAAAAAAACAATAAAGGGAATGAGAGAGCAGCGAGGATAAAAAGCAAATGTCGGTCGGAATCAAAGCGAACAATCAGAGACCTGCTCCTCATTTCCTGGACCAGCTTCAGAGGCTGAGTCAGATAAAGGAAGTGAGCGTTGTTAACATGGAAAGTCCCATTTCCGCCACACTGACAGCCACATGGGGGACTGCTTTGCTTCACTTATTGTCATCTGCATTTTTAAGAAAACACCATGCTCCAGTCTGATGCCAAAGTAGCAAGTAAAGAGTCGTTATGTTTAACGGCGGGCAACTTTTTCTGCTATCTAGATAGCTTTCTCATGCAAACCTGATTAGGCAGGATATGCTAAAAGCAGTTAAGCAGTGGAGATTCATTTTTCTCATTATTTTAGATGCCACTAAGAAAGGACTTAAGATTGGTGCATATTAGCTAAAGGGAAAAAGCAGGTGATTGCAGTGGACACAAAACCCACAAACTGCAAATAAGAATTTAGAGAAAATACTACGGGTCTTTTTTTATCTGCGTCCATTCCCCAAGTTGTTAGTGTAGAAACCCACAGCGACAGGTCAAGTATCGCAGGCCTAGACACCAATCAGCAACACATTGGTAGCCAGTGGTAGCCAAAAAGGGGAAATGTAGTAGTATTCTGACCTGCAGTTGACTAGCTGGTGGCAGTCTACAAACCAGAAATGGAACCGTTTGCCTTCAAAGCAAAAGTTGTATATTTTGAAGTGGTGGCACCACTTTTACTTTGCAGTTGAATGCTCTCCATTTACAGTGGTTTGTTTGTGCTACTGCTTGGGTAGCCACTATTGAGTGTTTGCAGACAAGTTGGCACCTTTGATACAAACTACAGGCAAATTTTGTTGCTGCACTGTCGTTGCAAGGGATTTCTCCCAGCGACAAACAGTAATTTCCAACAACCACTTATTATTATATTTTGGGAACGTACACATATGAATATTTACATATCCATAGTTTTTCCCAGCAATGGGAGCTTATTTGACCTCTAGGCCAGCAATTCATTTCATTCAATTCATTTCATTCAATTCATTTCATTCAATTCATTAATATTCAGTTCTTCAGTAGAGTTTTTATATTTTTTTAAATATCCTCAACCAGAAGCAAAAGAACAGATGTTCTTTTTAAGCCTATCAATCATATCTGTCAAATTGCATTCATTTTAAATTCAGTTAAAATGCAAAAGCATGAAGTATTGAGTGAACTACACAGAATTATGGTTCTACAGCAGTGTAAACAATGAATGCGTCTAAAAAAAAGTCTAACTAATCATAAATTTACTTGCTGGAGACAGAAAAGGAAAAGCTTGGTACTCCATAGAGTTTGTTTTGTGCAAACCTGGCTCAAAGTCAATTCCCTCTGCTAGGATAAACTGATACTAAATGCCTATAACTTGCTGTGTGATGGGAATCACTAATGAGGAACAAAAATAAGTTAGCATAAACGATTAAATTAAAAAATGAACCTTTACAGAAGTCGATAATAAAGGCACAAAGACACGCGCGATCCATTTCAATTGTGGAAAAACTGCACCGTACTAATACTCACTGTGAGTCTGTGAGCAACGACATTTTGTAACCGATACAAAGTCAAAGAAATCCAAAACGGACTGTTGCAACAGTCAGTTTTCTGTTTCTGTAAGACAAGCTGTTGCATTTTGACTGTGCGTCTTCTGACAGTGAAAGCCATAAAGTGCATCTTTTTTTTTTAGATACCTCCTGCAAAAGTAGATAAAATGACATCTTTATTATTTATCTACAGATTTCTAACTGCAACCTTTAAAGATTTTCCCAGCGTGGATGGATAAGATACTGCATTTAAAAGATTTGGATTTCATTCATATTCCCTGCATCCCTGTGGACCGAGAAAAAAAATTATCTACTACAAACTTCACTCATTTAAAATATTCTGCTTATCCAGGATCGCAGGAGGGGCTGGAGCCTGTCCCAGCTACCATAGGGTACACCCTGGATAGGTCACCAGTCTGTAGCAGGGCTAACACAGGTACAGACAACCATTCGCACTCACACATATGGGCAAGTTAGAATTACCATTTGAGCTAACCCCACCTCTTTGTACTGTAGGAGGAAGCTGGAGTACCCAGAGAGAACCCACGCAACCACGGGAGGACATGCAAGCTCCACAAAGAAAGGAAGGCCCCAGCCAGGAATCAAACTCAGGACCTTCTTGCTGTGAGGCAGAAGTGCTAATCACTGTGGTGCCCCAGGCCAAAATAAATAGATGAAAACAAAAATACATTTGTCAAGTATGAGCAGACCTAACCCAACAAGGTCTTTCTACTCTACTAAATTTCCATCTCTGTACAGCAGTCTGTCTTTCACATTCACAGACAGCTTATTACAGTGAAACACTTGATTAGATGGAATTAGTGATCTGCAGCCTTCATCCTTCAGCGGTTGAAGGCTCTCTTAGCAGGGGGCAGATCGATGCACTGTTAGCTTCTGTCCCCACAGCCTATGATTCTTCTGCACTGCCTCACCGACCTACACTTTTCTGCTCTGCTGTGTAGTTTGAAGGTCAAAGGTAATAACCAGGGTTTAAAAAGGGTAAAGAAAAAATTTCGATTCATCTATATACACACAAAAAGCTGGAGATTTATTCTGAACTTCAACAACAATTAAAAGTGAGAGGACTATTTGTGCTGTTGACATCATCTCTTATCAAAACAAAATGATCCTGAATGTTGTGACAACGATGCCATCTGTGCTTGTGTAGTTGCTGCAGTATATCACCAAGCGTTAATTGGAAATGTATATGGTAAGGCTTTACAAAGATCTTGGTCACGAACCTGTCAGGCCTCATTTGACAGAGATAAAGTAATCTTTAAAATGCTACACCAAACACTTGCCAAATCCTCCGTGCAGCTGTCAGTCAATCTGTCAGTGCCCTACATGGACCTTTGGTCCAGTACAGTCCACGACTGTCTGCATCCACCAGGCTTTCATGTATTTTTAGGATGCATCATGCTTTCTGTTGTGTGTGTTGGCTCTATATTAGGGTGTGACAGCATGTCGTGGAAAGATGAGAAGCCGTTTTCTCTGCCAGCAGAACGTGACCCAGTATGTCTTTCTACTCAACTACAAGCTCTCTGTCTCAGTTTGCATTTCATTCAGTGTTTACACTTTTTTGGCAGGCTGTGTGTGTTAACGAAGGAATAAGCATGTACTATTTATTTCAAAGCCTACGTTAATTTTAATGACTACTGGATTTTATTCATATTTTTACAGAAAGTGTATATTATCCACGCAAATCTAAAAAGATATATGGTAAGTCTGCAATGTTGAAACATTTTTTTATTAATAGTTTGTAGCATATTAGTCAAATGTGTATGCATTTTGTGTGGCCAAATTGCATGCACATACAACAATATTAAATAAAAAAAATCAGTTGTCTTGTATTCTTTGTAGTCTTTAAGACCAGAAAATACTGGTGCAGATGAAATGACATCTCAGTTGGACCAAACCGTAATTGCACAGCTTTAGTCCAAGGAACTGAAAAAACAACCTGATTTTCTTTAACCAAGATGAGAAAAAAGATTGTTAATAACAGGGTTAGGAGGTTGCATTATCATTATTTCTGATTAGTCTGATTCAAGAGCAGGAAGCTTTTGAATGTGAAAATCAGATTTTCAGCAAAGAAGGACATAAATGACAACATGTAATGTGTAATCTGTGTAGCAATAAAAATCGATATTACTGCACGTCTTGCATGCGTGATTTGCCCCAGGCTCGACTCTAAATACTAAATAACAGAGGATCCACTACAGAGAGTAGAGAAACACAAGAGAGGAAACATCACCAAGAAGGGCCTGCTGGAGAGATGAACCACAAATCAGCAAATATTGCTGTCGAGCTACAGTTTAAAGCGCGGATGGGTCCACATGTACGTTGCATAAATCTGTGAAAATCAAAGGTAATTACTGTTTTTACAAAGTTTACTTAGTTACTTTCTTTATACAATACAACAAAAAATGAGAAGCAGGAAAATAAACATGCATAGACACTGGGTCTATACTTAACTAATATGCAAGAACATCTCCATATAGCGCTGTTTGATGTTCTTACATGTTTGTTTAAAAAGCACAGAAATTTCATCTCTGACTCAAATGAACTAGATTATATCCTGTTGTTGTAGCTCGACAGAGCTCACTCTACAACCCCACCCCAAATGTACTCATGCAAATATGAAGACATGCATGTAAACAAAACTAAGAGTCCTCTGCTTTTTAAGACTGTATGTAAGCACAGTGCTTTGATCTTCATGCTAGTAGGCATAATGATTACCATTATCGTTGGTTAATGTGTTAGCATGCTATCTTGTGTTAATTGGCATTTAACACAAACTACAACAGGAGCTGATGGTAAAAATCTCAGGGACTGTTGACAATATAACAAGAACCACTGGGATGTGTGCATCACATTTCACACAGGAGTTGCTGAGATATTTCAATGAAAAGAGAAATATGTCAAATTTATGTAGGAGTATCAAGCATCAACATGATTCAACAAGTCAAACATCAGAATTTCAACCATTTGTCATGGAAAACAAGTTGACATTTCAGTCTCCACCAAAAAAATGTCAAGCAGCTGATGGCAGCTGATGTGTGAAAAGGTTTGTTACACAGAACCTTCTAAGAAGTATTCCTGTGAAACACAAAAAGGTCAGGCACTTTGATAAAATGCAAAGATGATTGGATTATTCAAATGTCTATAAAATGCTAATAACTGTCTAACAAATATAGCAAATCAAGAAACACTGGATTGATCCCTAAAGGTAGCAAGCAGTAAGTATAGCGAGCTATGTAGTCAGAATGTCCTTAGACGATTCCTGCTGTGTTTGTGAGGTAAAAGAAGCAGGAAGTGAAAAATACTGAGCTGTTGATGAACCATCTCCTAAAACGTGTCTATAGGCGTGGCCTTCTGGACCAGTAGGTACTCATGGGAAGCTGTTTAGTCCAAACCAGCCATGGTTCAATTGCAGTAAGAACCCTGCAGCATTCCAAGGTAAGGTGATGATAGACAGAAATGTGAAGTGAAAAAATTGGTGCCAATCCATCAACTTGCTGGTGTTAAAATAAAAGTCAGAGGACCACCATGTTTACGTCTACTGGGGGCCACAAATGTTTGTATGAAATGTCATGGCAGTTCATTCAGTGGTTCATGAAATTAGCCTGGACTCATGAGCCAACAAACCAACATTCAGATACCACCCCTAACGCCAAGTAACAAGGCTATAAACTGGTGCTTGAAAAATCTGTGTATTATTTTTGCATATATATTTTATGTCTGGGTTTCAAAACAATGCAACTAAATTATTTTGTTGTGCAAATTCATACATTCCTTCAGACTATGCCTGCTTTTTAACTTTTGGTGTTATTACTCTGGGTACAAGGGATATGTTTCCCTTTTTTGCATTAGACAGCTGTTGGTAACAAAAACTGCTTCACACAGCACACCCGTAGCAACAGCCCAGTAACAACAACATAGTGTTTTTTTAATTTTGTGATTTTTCTTAATTGATGCTGCAGCTTCATTTTGTAATAAATCCAATCTGACGTGAAAGCAGCAGCAGCAGGAGTGGTGTAACATGCCTGCTGATGAGAGGATTTGAGGTGTTAACTCTCCTCCACCCCCTCTCCTGTCTGCTGTCCCTTGCTCTATTAACCCAAGCTATTTGCATGGACTGTTCTATTAGCTGGCTGGACAGCAGAGCAGATGAGACCAGAGAGAGAGGAGACAGCAAGAGACAGCAGCACACAGCTTTGCAGGATAATGATGCAACCGCTAGAATCCAGACAGAACAATTTCCTCCCTCTCTTCGTCTTCTCTCTACCTTTCTCCACCTCACACACATCGCTGTCTGATGAGCCTGTCATGTTGGGCGATCGGCTTATCCATCTCTCTTTCTGTCTCTCTGTCTGACTTTCCCTTTCCTCCCTCCATTAAACTTTTATTAGTCCTCTCTCTGTCTGTCTCTGCAATGCACTCAGTTCCCTTTTTAAAATTACAACCCGTGAATTTATAGAACAATGTAATGTGGATGGAATCGTACTATCACCTCTGGTCAGTGATCCTGCCCAATAACTTGTTTCTCAATTTAATCTGCTTCTGAATGATGAACTTTGATTCGCCATATAACTATTATTAAAGCACAAAAATGAAATTTGGAAGTCTTGCTGATCAGATCCTTCCATCATCTTCCAGTGTTAGAGGTTAGATTTGTAGTGAAGATAATCATCAGTATGATCCATGATCTTCCTGGATCACCTTCATTTTAAAGACATTTTTATTCCTAAAAAAAACTGAATAAATAAACATGAACAGATATCAATATAACAACATAGAATCAAGCTTGTGTCTTTACATTAATAAAACCCACATGAATTATAATGGACCTCATTCACAAACAGTGCGGAGGCATCAATCTGTGCATAAACCATGCATACAAATGTTTGAAATGACAACGCAGCCTTTTATTTACCTGAACTAAAGTTTCACCCTGTCCCTAGCTCCAAGAAGTCTCCCCTTCGACACCCTGAGACACTCGCTGAATAATATTTTCAGTGCAGTGTAATCAGTTATTACTTTATTTTATGAATTACGTCTTCTACCCATTTATGTTAGAAGGACAGAGAACATGAGTTTATCTGTTTCCTGTCAATTAATAAGTCAGCAGAAAAATCCAACACGATTGTTTTGAAAAGTACTTTGTTTCACTGAATGTTCTTTTATGTGCTGCAGCACAAAAAAGAACATTCAGTGAATGTCAATGAATAGACGATAAGAGCATATAAATGATAAGATCATATTTGGAATGGACAAACATTGTTACAACTAAAACAACATCCATTTGCCAGCGTTCATGGTACACATAATTACCTCTTGACAATCTTGATCTTCCCCTCTTGACATACCTTTCTTATTATCGGAGCATCATTCTCAACCTGTTCCTGGTTGGAGGATGCCAGATTTATCATTTTGCTCACCAGTAGGTCTGACTTTGTGGTTATGCTTCTGTGATAACCAATCGAAGCATCAGCTCCACAAATTTTTGTGAAATCATCAACAATATGATCCAGCTATATACATTTATACATGTTAATCCACATTTGAACATGGACCATATATTCCCTGGTTTTGCTGTCCATTATGAGCTGGTCTATGTTTATTATGTTTACTGTTGCTCAGGTTATGTTTTTATTTACCTTTGTATAAGATTAGCAAAGATGTGAAACCATGAGTAAAGTGGGCTGCTAGTCTAACCACGCTAACTGCACAGGTCCTCATACTGTTGCTTTCTTTCTGTGGAAGAAGTCACTGCTAATATCGCTTCTCTAACAAATAGTGAGTCAAAAATAATGAGAAGGCGCCATATTTGAGATAAACCAGTTGTGTGGGAATAACTGCTCACGTGTGACACATTATGTTTATTCCCATTAACACATTTTAATTAAAGTAGTGTAAAAATTTAAAGTTAAATAGGTTTGCCTTGTATGGTTCAAAGTGGTCATTTCAGCAATTCTGTTCATGCTTTGAATTTTTGAAGTACATTTTTCATGTAAATATATTTGTTTTTCAAAAGATAGATTAAAAAAGGATGATCTTTATACAATGGATGAAATTGGGGGGTTTTATGATCAGTGTTGCAAAAAATTTTAATCTAGGGAAAAACATACATTTCATTATCAGATTATATCTGAATACTTGCACAGTATTGAAGTTATTGCCACTAATCTGATGTGATCTAATCTACACACTTCTAGTGGAGCTGTATTTTTTTTCTTTTCTCTTTATCCAGATGGACTTTGGTAATTGTGGTAATCACCATGTCGGACCAAATGGGATTAAATGACGATGCAGTTCTGGGTGGGATTAGTGTTACATAAAAACATTAATAAAGTAATTGTAAGCAGAAGTAATTCCTTGTAAAAGGCAATACTAATCTCTGCTTTGTGTTTTCATATATAAATATTCCTGCAGAGACAATTTTTTTGCTTGTTATACATACATGTCGATTTACAAATACTGTATATAATCACCAGAAACCATTTAAATGATATTTTTCTTACTCTTTTGGAATGGGAAAACATTCTTCTAAGATAAAAGTGCCCCAAAAAACCTTATTTGATAACAGTGCCCGGTTATAGGAACCCAGGAGCATGCTGGGAAAAACAACAGTCTCACAATGTGACGACCAACAATCAGTTTTTAACATATTGCCTTTTTGTGCACAAACCGTCTGCCTGCCAAAGCTTGTGTACCTGCCCGAAGTATCTCTGTGGGCAAAAAGTGTATCATATATCAAGGTAAAAGTGCCGTCTGCTGGTCAGCTCTGTGGTTAGAGTGTGATTCATGATCTCAGAGCTTCTGAATGGATCAAATTGGAGGCGGACAGCCATGTGCCAGAGAGCCAGTTCTCCTATCTGCCTGCCAAACAGTCCTGAACCGTCTGCCTCTGACTGAAAATGATCAGCCCCTCAATGTGGCTGTAGAGTAAAAGCCCAGGCCTCAAATCTTGACCCTCATTCTACTCTGTCTATATTTTTTCAGTCCAAACTGTGATTCATTCATCAAATTTTTAGTTTAAACATGGTACCTGAAATCTACAAATATACACTCAATATCAAATGATCACAATGCAACTCATTTTGGATCTTGGTAGAATACACAAATTTGTTAAGCTCCAATGAAAACAAATCTCTCTTTTTGTTATAAATAACAATTCAGACAGTCTCTTTTTCTAATGCAGATTATATCAGATTGTTACTGATATACCTTCAAGTGAAGTTCAATAGAAGAAAATCACCCAAACCTAACCCGGCCCCCTTGAACTAAACTGTCGAAATAAACCCAGTTCTTACTGTTTTCAAAGCCTTTTGTGTTCAAGAGTTCAATCGACTTTATGTTTTACCTGTGACCCCTGAAATCCTTTCTCTAGAGCCATGTAAAAGCTTTTTCTGCTTAAAAAAAACAAGAGCACCTACTAAGTTCCTGATGCTTAACAAGTAACAACACAACTGGGAGCCTGCTGTATTTGTTTCAACATCCTTGTGTGGGTGTTAACTTGTGTTTGACAAAGTCTTCACGCTCGAGCGAGTCACTTAAAAGCCAGTCAGCTAAATGTAATGTAACGTGAGGCGATGTTTCACTCGGCTAGAACAGCGATATATTTCATCACGCTCGATTTGAGCTGATGAACGGTCGACCTCCGACGTTAGAGGCCACGATGATCCATCTGCATTCTGGGTACTTCTAGCTGTCATTATTGATCACTTCAAACAAGGAAAACACACCCGCTCCCTCCCTGTACGTTCACCCTCTGTGCTTTGTTAGTTTATTTAATCACTTAATGTTTAAAGAGTTGTTTCTTCTTCTTCTTTTTTCTTTATATCTGTGTGTACATTGTGCATAATGTGCATGTACGGTATACTTAGTATACTGTGTGTACTTAGTGCACAGACTATCTTTGCCTTGAGCAGTTCTGAGGCATAAACTGGTGATTACTGGGGCCATATATAGCTTAGGGCTCCATGTGTCTTATAAATCTGAGCTCAGAAAAGTAAAAATCTTGAACATGTTTCAGGCGAATTCTGTTGTCATCGCAGGGTGAAACCTTTTAAAAATGTTTTGCTGCTGGTATGTAGAAGTGGAACTTTTTTCACTAGCAGTTCCCTCTTCTACACACCTGTCTCACAGGTCTCAGTGCACTCTATTTATAATCAGAAGGCAAACAGTACATTTGTGTGGCTCTGAGAGTTATAAACCTAATTTAAAGAGCATCATCCCTGCATTTTATACACGATAAGAAATTATACAATTCTCACTAAAACTGCATTCATGCTAAAAAAATTTTTTAGGTCCCTTATACAGAATTTGGGATTTGAGCTATAAAAAATTTAGCACATATGAAAAATACACTTTGGGGAGCTATACAAAAGTTTAATTTAATAGGTTATTTAACGGTAGTCCTACTTAGGCTGCTTCAAAAAAAAA
>NW_005187805.1:69364-77224 GCF_000239375.1 Pundamilia nyererei | reverse complement strand
TGTGTGTGTGTGTGTGTGTGTGTGTGTGTGTGTGTGTGTGCGCACGCACTAAGATCTGTACGAGCCTGTTCAGGCTTGTCTCTGCACACTTCATCATGCTGAGCTGGAACATATTGCAGTTGTTCGACAAAAGCCAGAAGGAGGAAAGAAATTCAGGCTGAAATGCTGTAATCATTACAATCGAGCCAAGTGAAAAATCTGTGTTGTGTGTTTGTCTGCATTTTGTGTGCATGTTTGAGTGTGACTTTACATGCATGTTACTTGTGCATGTTTGGATACATAAACTTTGTAAGTATGCCTATGTGTGTGTTCTTCTACTCTGTGCAGCCTCTGTGTGCAAGTTAAACAGAAGTGAGCTTATGAGGAGGAAGGAGCACTTGTTAGCATTCGAGGTCTCAGACAGCTGGCTCAACTCAGCGATAACAACTCAGCTGACCTCGACTTGGAGAGGGTCACCTGTTGGTTTCCTGGTGCAGGTGTATATAAGCACAGAGGTCAAGTGAGGCCTGTAGGTTTTGAATCAAGGTTGTTTTGTGTAAAAGCTGCAAGAAATGTTATTCATTTATTCTAACATGCTGAAAAAAAACTACCAGGACAAAGCAATGAAATGCATGCTGTCTTGTTTCAGTTTTTTTGGATATTCAGTAATTAGTGAATAATTTTGTCTTGGTGTTAACTGAAAAGCAGACCACTTCATGCCCTGAGACAATTGTTTGGATTCATTATCTCCTTGTTATTAATTGTTGGTTATATTTTTATTGTTTAGGAGGAAGAATAAGTAGTTTTTATGAAATTATTGAAGAAAACTTTGTTTTTGAAATCCCAAGTTAAGCTAAATTGGCAATAGAACGCCTTGCTTGCGTGATGTATCCTCCGGCTGTTATGAGTTTGCCAAGAAAGAGGAAGAAACAGTGGCTGTGTATACCAGGTCCCAATATAACAGGTTATATCACTGTACAGTCCAGATGCATCAAACTTGATGTTCATTAGATCCTCGTCACACACTATGACTCTGAAGTAGGAGCTTTAAAGGTTACAATACATTTTACATGTGGCAGCTAGAAGTCACTTCATTTAAAAATATCACTACAGGTTGGAGTAACAGCTTGTAGAAACCTATGGGGTTGATTTCTGTGGAGGCGCGGCTTGCTCGTTGCCAGCTGTTTCATCTCGTTTCAGCGCACCCCAGCACAGCAGTGTGAGAATTGAAAGGTGTTGGAAATCTGACGCTTTTGAGAATCTGATTAGTTCAACGTTTCGTGCACTCGGGCGTCTGCTCCGTCACCTGTGTTCATTTTCCTGTTGTTTACTTCTCCCTCTCCCCTGTTCATTTGTTAATTATTCATCTGATCTTGTTAATCGCTTCACTCAATTATTTGCTCATTCAATCCCTAACTCGCTCATTAGTTGATGCATGTTTATGATGTATGTGTTTAATCTGTCCATCAGCCTCTGCATGCTTGCTTTATTTTTTCCATCTCTGCTGAAAGTTATTAGTGAACTCTGCATGCTGCTTAGAGAACAGAGGCCCAGCAGCTCCAAACTGCAATAAAACTCCTTCTCAACTCGCGTGTGTGTGTAGGTGGGTGTTTACTGCAGAGTTTTACTTGTAATTATCAACAGCTCAGCAGGGGTGACTGATGGTGCTTTTGTGTGCGACTGTGCACAGGTTTTGGTCTTTGTGTGTCTGTGTGTGCCCGTGCATGGAGATGATGTTGGAGGGCTTCGGCGTGAAGCTGCATCCAGCTGTTTGTAAGATCATCAACAATTTCCTCGCACTGCACGAATCCAGGCAAGCAGAACATGGATTTTCAACCGAAAGAACTTTACAGCCACATTTCAGCTACTGCATGAAATAATTAATAACTATTCTGATAATGATAAAATAATAAAAACGTGACCTACGAAGAAGAAAATCTGCTCAGTTGTCCTTCTGTCACGGCGGGGTGCGCCGGTGTGTAATGGAAACAGGACCCAAAAGCAGATGAGGACGAGGAGTTGAAGTTTGAACAGAAAAAGTGATCCTTTATTAGATGACGGCAGAAGTAAACCAGGAAACCAAAGTAAACTGACAAGACACTAAGAAACAAAATACTAAATGGTACTGAGACCAAAAACTACAACTATGACTGAGGTGGAAATAAACAGGCTAAGACTATGACTAACGTGGAAATAACAGACGAAAACTAGACCTATGACTGAGGTGAGGTAAACAGACGACCCGACAATGGCATGCAGAAAACAAAGGGCTTAAATACACACATGAGGTGATCAGGGGAAGTGGAGACACATGAGGAAACAGCTGACTAACATGAACCTAATGACAGGAGCAGTGAAGCTAAATACAAAGAACCAAGAACACACGACTCCTTCCAAAATAAAACAGGAAGCATAATGAAACGCAGACATGACAACCAGAACTTGACAACGTAAGACACAGACATGAAACACATGAAGAGCAGGGGAGACTTAACATAGGTTGGAAACATGAGGGGGAATTAATAAGAACTAAAATCACCTAGACATGGTAACAAATGAACTTAGAAAACCTGAAGGGCTTAACATAAACTATAAACATCAAAATGAACTCAAACTCAAAACACTGGGTCATAAGACCCAGGACCGTGACACCTTCATTATAATATTTTCTGCTTTTGTGCCGAATTATAATGAATACGGTCAAATACCTGAATAGAGCAGTGAGCTTTCTAATACAAAGTTACTGTTTAACTAATAATTTTGGCTTTGAGCATTTCAGACTCATCACCAGTCTGAAACATAACAAAGGAATGACAAAAGGCTGTAACTAATATCTGGCCATGCTTAAACTATAGGTACTTTTGACAACAACAAATATGCTGCACTTCACCTTGAAAAGTTGTTATAACAAATGCATTATTATGTAAAGCAGGGGTGTCAAACATAAGCCCCAGGAACCAAAAGCAACCCGGCAAACACTTGAACCTGGCCGACTGGACAGTTATGATAAATATAAATCTTGTGTTCTATTTTCAGGACATCTTTCCTTCTCATAAAGAGTTTCCTCATGGCCATCCCCACTGCACCAAAGTAACGCATAAACACTTAAGTGACAAAAACATTCCTTTTTTTCATTATTATAGAAATATCCGGGGGGTTTGGGGGGGTTCAGCGTAATAACAAAAATTAGTACATTTGTGTGAATTAACAAAAACGTTGTTTTATGATTACATTAGAGTCTGAGCTATGAGCTACCAGAGCTTTCTCTGTAATTTTACATATTTCTTACAACTTATGCCCAAACAGTTGTGGCGATAGATTTCTTACAGCAGCATTTCTTTATTATGCAGAAGAACAGAGATGTGCTGTTGAAATAGCACTTCTATGTTTCCTACTAAGATATCTGGGAAGTTAAATGTTACATATCTTTACACTCTTATCTGCCCTACTCAAGACCAATGTGGGATGTATGTGGCCAACAGTGTAAAATGATAAAACAACCTACCTCTGCAGAACAGCCACTTAAAAAGTTGCACATAAAACAGCTCTTTCTTGCACTCAGTGCACTCTTGCTGGGATGTTAGAACTGACACACAATTAGACATTGACCTTGTTTGGCCAATGTGACTAGTCAGCGCCTATTTTGGACATTATTTGCCAACGTATCAGGTACCATCACATTTTT
The DNA here is from genome assembly GCF_000239375.1 of Pundamilia nyererei. Taxonomy (NCBI): domain Eukaryota; kingdom Metazoa; phylum Chordata; class Actinopteri; order Cichliformes; family Cichlidae; genus Pundamilia; species Pundamilia nyererei. Next base: position 73,560 of record NW_005187805.1, on the reverse strand, counting down.
ACTCATGGTTTAGTTTATATTTAGTTTCATGCAGTCAAAAGGAATACAGATTTAAAATTCTGGATGAAGAAATCCATAATTAGTCAAGAATCAGCAGAATTGGTAGGAAGAAAAAGTAGGAATAGTGTAGACTAAACCTCAAATGAGTACAATGTAATATTTAGCTGTGTACTGAATCTTATGGCAGAGCACAGTGGTTCACATTAGTCTTTGAAGGGGCTTACGAGGTCATCCATTAGTTGAAAGGTCAGTGGTTTGATCTCCATCTCTGCTTGTCTGCATGTCAAAGTGTCCTCGGGCAAAATACTGAACCCGAAATTACCCCTAATGTTTCCATCGGTCTGTGTGTGTGTGTGAGTCCTTAAAGTGCACATGTCCGAGGACACGTATTGATCCATCTTCATCGATTGGCTGGTGTAAGTGCCTGTCAACCATCCTGTCACTGCCACTCCTCACCCATTCACACGAATGGGTGAATGCAACTAGAATAAACGAGCTCTAAAAACAAAGCTCTATATAAATACCAGTCCTCTAATTCATATATTAATTGTACACTTAATGACTGGGAAATGGTGCAGTTATCAGGTAATATTCAAAAAGATTTCTGACCCGAAGTTAAGATCCTTACACCCCCTCTGGATGCATGTACTGTGCACCCCATGAGGTTCTGTGTTGAACTGTCAAACACACTCTATGCCTCCATTTTCTTCTCCTTTTTTCCGTCCATCTTTTACTTTAAAATTTAAAAAAACCCAACACACACAGAACACACATCTGCAGGGATCAGGCAGTATTGACTGTTCTCTGGGTCCAGCTCAATTTAGATATGGCCTGAAGCAGAAATGAGAGAAAATGGCGGAGAGAAGTAAAAGGGGGGAAGGAGATGGAGAAGGTAAGGAGAGGAGAAAATGATCAGAAAAAGAAGAGAAAAGGAGCTGCACAGCACAAGAGTAATACACACACACACATGCTCAGCACAGGAGGACGACAAGTAGTGGATGTAACAGCAATCCTTCATGTGAGGAGTGGCAGTGACAGGATGGTTGACAGGCACTTACACCAGCCAATCGATGAAGATGGATCAATACGTGACTGGACCAATCGATGATTGCCGCAACCCCTGTGACACACACAAATCCACAAACACACACACACTGTGCCATTATGTGGCCCCATTCACATTGTGTAGGTAGATATTACATAAATTCTGCAGTTAACTATCAAATAATATCATAATTACCATATTTCAGAGCATGAAATTAAATTAATTTGTTTTTAATACTGATTGGTTACACTGGTGTGCAGGTCACAAGAAGGCCAGGCTGAACTGTACATTTATCGATGCGATCCTGTCGTCAGGTTTTCATTTTTACATCTACAGATCAGCCAGAGTGTTGAGATCTCTTCCAGTCCTAGGTCATTATGTTCCAACCCCTCACAGCGTGATGAACTATTTTATCTTGCACGCAAATTAATTATGTATAAGACCCTATTCCTGATTGGTTCCTCCATTTAGCTCCTGCTGAGCTCATCATTTTCATTGTCTATCCTTCATCTAGCCTTCCACCATGGCTGAATTGACCAGTGCCTGACTCCTGTGTTCCAATCAAGCACTGCACCTGTATAAAAGCTCAATCAAACTGTCACTCAGCTTGATCCTCTGGCTCACCCTTGTGTATTTCTGCGCTTGGGTTAAAGAGGAATAGCCAAAAAGATCACATTCTATGTAATCCTTTTTTTAAGCTCAAAGAAAGCTCTATGCACATGCATAGAACTGCCTCCATCAGTGTGTGTGTGTTTCACGGGTAATTACGGTTCTTTTTTGTTCTTTTGTGAGAACCAACCAAAGAGTCTGACAAGTTTGAGAACTGAAAACAAACCATTTGTACCTGATATGAAAAGCATATGTATCCAAACGTACTCCCACAAATTCTGGACCCACTGTAATCTACTACCAATGATTGGGAATCAAATGACCTAAAACAAAGGTATACTTCCTTGCATCCCCCATTGGTTGACTTAAATCAAGTAAATTTGTCAAGTCAGTTTATTTCTATGGCACAATTAAACCCAAAAACAGTGCTGCACAACAAGCAATTTAATTAACCTAGCCCAAAAGGAAAGAGTTATTTTTTTATTGCATAATCGCAATTAATCTTTTAGTAATGATTTCCCTTCTTCCTGTTTATAATCTTCCAAACCTCCAGATGGGTTTGGGGGTTCAGAAGATATAATCAGTTTTGGCTTAACTTGTAGTGTTGTGATGAGATTTACGCAGCACTTTTATAGCTACAACACTTTTCTTCAGCTTGCTTTATCTGAGAGACATGAAACACTAAAATAACACAATAGATGCAGCAGTGCAAAACACAACACCAGCCACTGTGTGTTTCAGACCTGGCGGCTTTTTACATTTTACCATTCATGCTCAAAATATACGAGGACTTAAAAACTTTTTAATCTGCTTCCTCTTCTTCTTCTGCATCTCACCTTCACAGCTGAAAAGTGGATTTAAGAGGTGAAATCAATGAGACATCAGAGCTTCACTCAAATCCACCATCAGTCTATTTCAAGGCGCAGCTCTGCCTCATGTTTCAAACATGCAGCGTATTTTTCTCATAATGTAAATCCCCGTAATTCTCTGCACTCATCAACAGAGCAAAAGATGCCAAAGAAAAGCAGCAGCTGGGATAAAAAAAAAGGGGCAGAATCCAAAAGCACAGAGGCTAAAGAAAAGTCAAACAAATCTAATCAGGTATCAGAGCAGATACACTTGTAATGTCGTCTGCTCGGTGATTGTTTCGACACACATTCATCTCAGAGACAGAGCAGGACGGTTAGCTGAGACGCTAGCTGTGGTAAAGCTGCTTAGCATCACTGTCACTCTGCGCTGTTGTAGAGCACCGGGGTGCTTCGCAGCTCAGGTTCCACATCAGCAGATTACCCACAATACACCAAGGGGATTTCCTCGCCTCACAGAGAGCTTTCTGCTGTGGTTTGTGCTGTTCGTTAGACCCAGTGTAAACAGTGGCACACTTAAGAGGAACCACTGGTGTTTTTTGACTGGGGAACATCCTGGACTGGAATTCAGGATAAACTGGGAACATTGGAGGACGCAGGAACCTGCCTCAAAGTACTTTAAAACATGTGGTGCATATTAGCATCTTTGCTACTTAAAGCCTAATATTAGGGGGAAAAAAATGTTGTGTAGATATTTCTAATGATGAAAGAAACAATATTATATTTCTAATGAAGAATAATAACTCAGTGACTATAACACAGAGTTACAGTTAATAAAATATAATATCGTTATGAATATAACTTATTCCATCCATCCCTCCTCCCGCTTATCCAATTCAGTGTCAGAAGGGGGTTGGAGCCTTCCTAGCTGACAAAGGGTGAGAGGCGGGGTACCTTTTGCACCAATCCAGAAACCTAACCCCACTAACTGCATGTCTTTGCATATATAATTTAATATACAATAAAATTATGCAAATTGCGAATCTCTTGCAAATGAAATCTAACATTTATATCAATTTTTCCTCATTATTAAACCATCAAAGTTCTTCCATTCTTTATTTAGTAAATCTTTTTTCTGAGATGAAGGTGATTTTTTTTTGTATCTTAGTGAACAATGTTTGTGTTATTGATCCTCTGATAGTGCAAGGTCTTTTAGTTTGCCCGATCGTGCTTTGGGTACAACTGATCCAGTTGCCATGAAGTGTTTGAGAGTGCTATGAACTGCCCCCTCAAAACCTGTAACTGAGCCAGGATTTGATATTGAGAGAACTCATCTTTGCTCAGAATAACAAGTGGGCTTCAGACGCTTTCGTTTGAAGCCATGATTCCTAGAATTGCAATGCTGCACACAGTGAGCAAAAAAATAGGTAGGCTTTGGATGCAATCTGGTTTATTTGACTAAGACTGATGAACAGAAACAAATCTACATCACCACCACACAACCGTCAGTGGATGATCTCACAGAAACATGTGAAATGATCAGAACCCTTTGGAAACATGTAATGTTACAGGGAGTGCAGAATTATTAGGCAAGTTGTATTTTTGAGGAATAATTTTATTATTGAACAACAACCATGTTCTCAATGAACCCAAAAAACGAATTAATATCAAAGCTGAATGTTTTTGGAAGTAGTTTTTAGTTTGTTTTTAGTTTGAGCTATTTTAGGGGGATATCT
>NW_005187805.1:63114-67554 GCF_000239375.1 Pundamilia nyererei | reverse complement strand
ATTTGTCCAGTGCAAAACTCATGCCAACAACAAAAACATCAACCCTCTGTAAACTCGATTGATTGGTTGAAAGGATAATATTCAATCAACAAGAAAACTTTTGTTTTTTGTCAATGGACACACCACCTGACTTACATGAATGACCAATAAATCTAACCAGTAGGCGGTTATTTGAAGGTCTGCAAGAAGACTGATGATATTATAGTCAAGTGCTTCCACTTTAAAAGTCTAGACATCTAATGTGTTACAAATCACCAAATCTGTGCTTACTGGGAAGAAGCAAATAAAGTAATGCAGTGGGTGGTGTTTATACTTTTTGGAGGTCAGACCTGTATTTTTTTTTCTCCACATCCGAGCATTTTCGTAGAACATCGGTATAAAGAAAATGTGAGCCTCGAGGTTGTTTTATGTTTCTTCCATCTGCTTTTGATACCAGACTCTGATCATTCATCACCAGAGCAGGTAATCAAATAAGCAAGCCTGACAAGAGATAATAAAAATCATTTAGTGTCAGAGTTCAGAGGGATTTTTTCTTTGTGTATTTTCGAGGCTTGTGATCTGAGAAGGATGACAAGTGTTAGCGTGGGAGGCACCAGAGCTAATACAGTGATTAATGTTTAGCTGCTTGTTGTGATTCATGGAAATATGACTAAGTAGCTGACTGAGTGTGAAAGGACACTGACGCCAGTGTGCACATGTAACACACACGTTCACACGCACAGGCAGGGCAGTGCTGAACGACTGCATGATCTAGTTAGTAATAAGTGTTTGAGCATCACAGGGTCAAAATGTAATCAAATAATTAGTAAGTGACTGAATGGACTGTTGGGTTTTTTCTCCCTGCAGCACTGTCTGGTTGCAGGAGAGATGCCTCCATTTTGGAGCAGTAACAACAAAACACTGGAGCGTTATCGCATCTTCCACTGAGGCAAAACAAAGAAAATGACAAATTGTGTGCTACACAGTGTGTGTTGTTCAGATGTGCTTCAGAGGACAGAAAGGATGATAGTTTTACACATTTTTAATGTTTTTACACCAGCTTCAATGTGGCTGACTGTGGAACCACTTTAATACCATTATTTCTCCCTAGGGCCTTGCCTGATAACTGACAGCACAGACAAATGAGTATAATAGAAATAGGAAGATAAACTAACAAAAAAGTAACCACCAAAGACGGTTTGTGTCAAGTACATAACAGACAAGAGGGCAGTGACCAAATGGGTGAGTTGGAGGAGGTTTTTCCTCTCCTTTTAAAGAGGAGGCTGTAACTCCTTCCAAGACAGCAGAGGGCTTGTCATAATACTGTATTTTCAATTTCTCAGGTAACAAAATAAAGCAAACGTGCAGGAGTTTGACCTAAAATACTTAAATAAATCTTGTCTTGTGCAAAAATAAACCCAAAAAATACCTTTGCAACAGTAAAAGTGTGTCCATAGTCAAAAATGGTCATGGTTTAACAGCAAAACTGCAATGTAAGTATAATGCAGCTTTTCTGCATCCAAAATGCTTTCAGACACTTTTTGTTGCCTGCATGTTGAACTTAATTTCCAAACAATCAGCCCTTTGGTATTTTGTGTTTCTATTTTTTGTTCTAATTAATAAAAAGATCATGTACGAAAAATCTAAAGGAAGCTGCTCCATGTGAGAAACTAAAGGAAAGGATATTCAACAGACAGCCAAACAATGTTTCCAACATTCTTTCAACCACATGGTGAGGTCTTTTAACCTAAAACGCATGAAAAAAAAAAGAAAAAGGAAAAAAAGAGAGAAGAAAAGAAAAAAAAGAAAAAAAAATACTTCCTGTGATATAGAAAAACACTGGTTAAAAAATAAAATAAATAAATAAATAAATAAAAACATGAACCTGTGCAGCATGTCCAGTCATGAAATTTCCTCACTAATAAATATTCCAAAGTTCCACACACAGTTCCACTTTCAGTGGATACTGAGGTGCATAGTGCGCAGGTGTCGCCAGCTTTCTGCAGATTCAACCACTACAGGCCTCCAAACATCATGTGCCCTTCACATTAGCTCAAGAACAGTGTGCAGAGAGCTTCTCCGTCTGGCAATCTGATGGATGACTCTGGGTTTAGCGGTTGGAGAACGGTACTTGTATGAATATGTAAAGTTGGATGGGGTATTATGGTGTGGGGTTGTTTTTCAGGCCCAGTGAAAGTTATTCTTAATGCTTCGCATATCAACACATTTTGGACAATTTCATACTCTCAACTTTGCGGGAAAAATTTGGGGATGGAAACCTTCCTGTTCCAACATGACTGCCCACCAGTGTAAAAAGCAAGGTCCACAAGGAAATAGATAAGCAACTTTGGTGTGGAAGAACATTACTGGCCTGCAGAAAATCCTGACCTCAACCCGACAGAACCCTTTTGGGATGAATTAGAGTGGAGACTGAAAGTCAAGCTTTCTCGTCCAACATCAGTGTCTAACCTCACGAAACTACTCCTAGAACAGGGGTCACTAACAGGCGGACCGGGGTCCGAGTCCGGACCCAGTCGCCATCCTATATGGACCCGGACCTATAGTTAACAAAATATTAAATTATATTTAATTTTGACGGGGCGATTCAATTTTAAGCGGTAACCTTACATTGTATTAGACCAAGGAACATACAAACCAATTGTGTGCTACTTAGCTAATCACATCTGCGCATTCAAGGCGATCGCAACGCTGAGTGCAGACACAGACAGACAGAGGAAAGACACGGTGAGAGGTGAATGACAAGCGAGACGATTAACGATACAGTGAGACAAGACGTGAGCGGGAGTCACAAGAGGTAAAACAACTATGGCGCTTTCAAAAAAGAGAAAAGTAGACACCGAAAATAGAACTTTCAAGACTGAATGGACTGACGCATATATGTTCATTCTTCCGGCCGCAAGCAGCAAACCAGTGTGTCTCATATGTTCAGAAACCGTGGCACTGATTAAAAGTGGCAATGTCAAACGCCACTATGAGACAAAGCACAAAGCTTTTGAACAATCATACCCACCCAAGTCTGAACTCAGGTCCCAGAAAATTAGCAGTCTCAGAGCCCAATATGATCAGTCCACAAGGATCTTGACCAGTTCTTTCACCGCCCAACAACGTGCTCATGAATGTTCCCTCAGAGTTGCTTGGATTTTAGGTCAACACAAAAAGCCCTTTGCAGATGCAGGTGTTGTCAAAGAGTGCATGAGTGCAGTAGCAGAAACATTACTTGAGGGTAAACAAAAAGAAGAGCTTCGTGACAAAATAAAGCAAATACCTATGTCAGCATCAACAGCCACAAAGAGAAGTGAATTATTAGCTCAGGATGTGCTATCCCAGCTGGAAGAAGCTATTCATAAGACACCATGTGTAGGCTTGGATGTAGATGAGTCCACTGATGTGTCTGACAATGCTCAGCTGTTAGTTTATGTAAGGTTCTTCAACAGTGATAAGAAAGAGTTCTGTGAAGACCTGCTAGGTGTAACTTCCCTTCACAGCACTACAAGAGGAGAGGATATTTACCTGGCCATTAAGGAAATGTTAACAAAGCGAGGAATAGAGCCAAACCAAGTGGTTTCAATAACCACAGATGGAGCCCCTGCTATGATGGGGAGAGAGAAAGGAGCTGTAGCAAGAATGAAAGAGGACAATCCCGAGCTAATCTCTTATCATTGCATTATTCATCAGTCAGTGTTATGCTCCACCCTGTCAGACGAGTATGCTGAGGTGATGAAAACAATGATGAAAATGATAAATTTTCTCAGGGCATCTTCTTCTTGTCAGCATTGCATGCTCAGGGAATTTCTCAGAGAAGTTGATGCACACGCTGATGATCTTCTGCTTCACAACAATGTGAGATGGCTTAGCAAAGGCAGGGCATTGGAGCGATTTTGGTCCATCAGAAGTGAAGTAGCAGCTTTCTTGGAAGAGCTGGAAAGTCAAAAAGCAACAAACTTTTCTCTCTTTTTAAATGATGGGAAAAACATGGATATTGTGGCCTTTTTGGTTGATATCACTTCACACCTGAATGAACTGAATTTGAAGCTGCAGGGGAAGGACAATTCAATTTGTGAACTGATGACAGCTGTCCGCTGCTTTCAGAGGAAACTTGAAGTGTTCAAAGAAGACCTGCAAGGAGACTATGCACACTTCCCAACAGTGAAGGAAGAGGTTCAGGGACAGAGAGATGTGTCCTCTTTTGTTGACTTTGTTGATAAGCTGATTGAAAACTTCAGCAAACGTTTTGATAGCTTCAGCTTTGGACAGCAGCTCATCATGTTCATAAAGAACCCATTTGCCATCACTGATGTCAGAGGGTTCTCAAAGGAAGTCACACAGCACTTCAAGTGGGCAAATGCTGGGCCTCTTCAAATGCAACTAATTGATCTCCAAGCAGATGTGGCCCTGAAAGAGCAGTTTGGAAGAACTGAACCTGCCACTTTCTGGCCCCAA
>NW_005187805.1:61374-62528 GCF_000239375.1 Pundamilia nyererei | reverse complement strand
TTTTCTCCAACTGGACCTCCTCAAATTTTAGTTTAATACCCCTGTCCTAGAAGAATGGCAAAAATTCCCATAAACACACCCCTAAACTCTTCCCAGAAGAGTTAAAGCTGCAAAGGGTGGGCCGGCATCATATTAAACCCTATGAATTATGAATGGGATGCTACTTCAGCTCAAATGAGTGTGAAGGCGTACGAGCGAATAGTTTTGACAAATAGTGTATAAAAGTGAAGTCAGTGGAACAAAATGTGTAAAATATATTTATGCATATTTTCTGCATTTGAAGATAGTGAGACAGTATATACAGATGATATTTCTCTCTATGCCATGTTGATAAAAGTGCTTTCGATATTTCTTCAATACATAAAAGTTTGTTTTTTAACAACTTGTCTTGCACTGAGCATCACTTTTTGTTGTCTACTCACGCATTAAAACGTTTTTCTTACACACTTCCTGTTGCCATATCAACCTATTGTGCATAACTGTAGGACATGTTTCCTCCCTGTACTGTATCAGCCCATTGTCTCCCTACTTGGATCTAATCCCTGCAGCGAAGCGGCTGTTGGGCTTATAGACTGTCTGCCGGAGAGCAGACAGAGGGAGGTTCCCCTGTTCACCGAGATAATAGCAGAGCACTGAAGTGGAGTGGTTTATACACACACGCACACAAGCACACACACCCCAACACATACACAGCTTCCTCAGCTCTGCATGTGGCAATTATCTCTCCTCTCAGCAGCTTGTGGCATCTCCCCCCATCTCCCCTATAGTCTCCTCCTCTACCACTTCCCCTTCTCTTCCTTCCCTAATCTCCACTTGACTTTTCTTCCTCCTCTTTCTCTTATCACCTTCTCTCTTCTATCTTCCTATCTTTGCTTAAGCTGTGTGTAGCTCTCTTCTCATTTCTTTCCTCTTGCATACACTCCACTGTTCCACCGTCAAACACGAGATAGAGACAGAAGCACTCCCCCCCATACGCAGTAACAACCTGGACATCCTGCCTTCTCTTCATAAATACAAATAAAGAAATATACAAAACACTGCTTCAAAAGAAATTGTTTTCCACACCTCTCTGGACCCCCTACCAACCTGAACACCACTGTTCTTAATGCAGTGACTCTGCAACGCACAGACACAAACAACAAACAGCTTGAGGA
>NW_005187805.1:58742-60709 GCF_000239375.1 Pundamilia nyererei | reverse complement strand
CGTGCGGTAAAGACCTTACAATAATAGAGATAAAACCCTAACAATCACACGACCGCATCTAAGCAAGCACTTGGTGACACCAGGAAGGAAAAACATCCTTTTACCATTAAGAAAACTCCACCAGAATCAGGCTCAGGGAGGAGCAACCATTTGCTGCAACCAGCTGGGACCGTTTCTTAACTGTCATGGGGTAAGAGGTGGGGTACTTACAAGCACCCAGATTTTAACCCAGGACCTTTTGACTGTGAGGCAATAGTGCTAACCACTCCTTCACCTTGCAATCATATATTAAGTAATCATCTATTATAGTTTACCAACTGCATCTCTCTTGCCGACACATTTACCCCCTGTATACACAAACTCGGAAATCGTACAATTTCCACCTGCACTGCATTCATCTCTATGGTCGCAGCCACAGTCTTACCATCAGGGGTTACGGATCTTATAGATTCCTGATCTCTCCAAGCCTGCAGGCAATATGGAACCTAGCATCTTCAGGTCAAAAGCTTGCTTCTCTAATCTTTAGCTTATCCTTGCCCCACTGGGAAAATAACAGACCTGAAGCAGCTTCACTAAACCTGCTGTGTTTTCGCTTCTGGTGCTTTCCTTTAGAGTGGTAATCTAAAAATTCTTCTTGGTTTTGTGTCTTTCTATTTAGCTTTCAAGGTTCATTGCTGAGTTGCTTCTTTAGAGAGATGGCCTGTCAGTCAATTTCCTTGGACTTGGTTTCTTTAGATGGGGCCACTGATTTTCAGCATAAGCAGCAATATTTCTGAACATATAAATATGTTCACTAGACAAAATGGAAATGCTTTTCTTGTCTGTTTTGGATTTTTTTTTTTTTTTTTTTACATTTCTGCACATAGAAGTAATGGGAACAAGCATACATCACCATGGTATCAAAACCTCCAAGTTGTTAAACCTGTGCTTATTTTTGTGAAAGTTGAGAACAGAAAATATTTGGCATTGAATCAAACACCTAAGATAAGGTTAACATTCAAACACGGCACGCAGTTCCCAGCTGCATCATTCCCATATCCGTTTGTCTTGTCTTATCCAATTTCCTTCCCACCAGCCCTCACACCACCTTTAATTTAAGCCAAATAGTTCCTCTTGGGAACCCTGCCAAGGTGTAGGAAGTACCTCCATGACTCTGCAGTAGAAAAGAAGGTGTTTCTAAGAATACCTCAGTAGCTACAGTCAAAGATTTTACTGCAGTTTTTCTTCTTTTTTCCAATCCTAAAAGAGGATGAGGCGCCTTCATTTTCCCCTGCCAAGTGCTCCTGTGATCTACAGCTACAAGGTAACTGAGTTAACAGATAATCACATAACAGCAACCCCCCTCCCCATCCACACACATGCGTGCAGACAGACACGCACACTTCGCTGTCCTATGTGAGATAAATGAGCACCATCAGCCCCCTACCTCCCTGCTAACAGATTAATGTGTAAGCGTATCCCTGGTCCCCCCCTTCCTACACATCCTTCTCACTTTTCTAACACACACACACAATGAGACACACAACTCACACATTTCTCAGTCGCCTTATGTCAGCTCGACAGTGAATTTCCCTCCTCCGGTAGCACAGCAGATGATGCAAACGATCGGCACAATGTGCACTTACGCACATTAGCGTGCACATATGGATAAACACTCAGAAATACTCACACTTGTGCACAGACACACACGCGCACACAGTCAGTGTTGGAAGCAGCAGACAAGCTATGACTGAGTCAGACATCAATCTCCTCATCACACGTCAAAACACATCCGCACACAGTGATGTACATGCTGTCTACGCTAACAGATTATAGCCTGTGAAGTTGTAACCTGCTGTGCTCATCACCATCAGCCACAGCAGCAGCAACCAATCAGGACATGACCATGTTCAGCACGACTGCCAAAACCAACAGTCACCCAACAAACACCCACATGCAGCTTCCTCTTAGGGAGCTGGGTCACCATG
>NW_005187805.1:51116-58022 GCF_000239375.1 Pundamilia nyererei | reverse complement strand
TGCCCAAATATCAAAGAGAAATTAAAAATGCATGCTGTGGAAGAGTTCGGGTCTTGGGAGGTTAATCACACAGCAAACACTGGCTCACATACACATGTGCAAAACAGGACAACGGATGTTCAAGCTGGACATTTACTTCATATACTATGAAGTAATATACTATACATATACTAGTAAAAAAAATCATGAAAAAAATGAAATGGATTGCGATCTGTAATCATGTTTTGTGGTATGGGACATCAACGCCCCTCCATGAGCAGCACCAAAACCCTCAAAGAGAACAGAACTGGGATGAAGATGGGTTGCAAAGCAGCTTGTAGACACACTTTAAGCAAGCTGAAGGAGCTTAAACTGTCACGGTTAGGTGGTCCTCACCGATTACCTTGCCATTTTTTGGGGGTGTTTGTGTGTACTGCGTTGTGTTCTCCTCTCCATCTTGTGCATGTGTTTTGCTGCGGAGACATGTACCTCCGGAAGCCGTGGCACGGCACGGCAGCTGACCGGAGGGGAGGGTCCGGAGCTGGAAGCGTCGCACCTGTACGTAATTATTTCGCCGGCTACAACTGATCTGAAGCAGCCCTATTTAACGGTGCAGTCGAGTCACAACCAACGCTGGAACGTTGAACTAAACCGGGTAGCGTAATCGTGGCTAGTATACTCAGCTTGTGAAAGAGAGAACGGTTGAGTTACAGTGCGTGTGTTTTTCTCATCTGCCCCCAGGATTCAGAGATCGGAGGAGGAGCCGGCACAAGGAGCGGTTTTGGATTATTACAGCACTGTCACAGATTGGAGAAGTCAAGGAGCGGTTTTGGATAATTACTGCACTGCTCTTTCTGGATTACAGACTCGAACTATTGACTCACCTTTTCACTGTGAATAAATTCACTGTCACTCTGCAAGAAGTCTCGCACCTGAGTCCTTTACTTCCATTTCACCATGACATAAACAGCATAACGAATGTCTGAAGAAAGTAGCATGTTGAACATTTGTCAACTGGATGCTTAGAAGGGCATGACCTAAAGCTACACTCAAATCCATTATCTATTATGAGACTAAATAAAGTAAGTTTTCCCCGATGTTTGAAGTAAGTAACTAAGTAAGTAAAATTTATTTATATAGCGCTTTTGACAGATAAAAATCACAAAGTGCTTTACAACACAGGAAATGGGAATATAAAAACAATATAACAGTAAATAAAACAATGTAAAACAATAAAACTATAAAACAGCATAAGAAGAAATTAATCAAATGCTTTTCTAAATACAAATGTCTTCAGCTGTTTCTTAAAAGAATCAATGGAGTCCGTGCAGCGAAGAGACAGTGGGAGAGAATTCCACAACCATGGTGCCACAGTCTGAAAGGCCCGATCCCCACGAGTTTTAAAACGAGTGCGCGGTACCACCAGCAGTCTCTGATCTAATGACCTTAAAGCCCGAGAAGATGTATGTGGTTTCAGCAGGTCAGATAAATATTGAGGAGCCTGACCATGTAGGGCCCTAAAGGTTAGAACTAAAATTTTAAAATGAAACCTAAAATTTACAGGCAACCAGTGAAGGGAGGCCAAGACTGGAGTGATATGCGATCTTCTCTTGGTGCCTGTTAAGAGACGTGCTGCAGCATTCTGCACAGTCTGAAGACGATTTAAGGCTGATTTGTTAAAACAAGTAAAAAGGCCATTACAGTAGTCTAAACGAGAAGAAATAAAAGCATGAATAATCATCTCAAGTTCAAGCTTTGATACCATTAGTCTGGGTTTAGAAATATTCCGTAAATGATAAAAACAGTTTCGGACCAGCTGCTTAGAACGCTGCTCGAGCGACATCGAGCTGTCAAATACGACACCGAGATATCTAAGGCTTGATTTTACATAAGGGTCTAAGAAGCTGATATTCTGTCTAATTTATGGGACCATGTGGTCTGGAGCAATAATTAGAGTTCCATGTCACTGAGGTCCATTAAGGAAAAAGGGGGGGGGGGGGCATAGCAAAAACCTATAAATCTATATATTAACAGACACTATCTCTACTTTTAAGATTAGGCTTAAAACTTTCCTTTTTGCTAAAGCATATAGTTAGGGCTGGACCAGGTGACCCTGAATCCTCCCTTAGTTATGCTGCAATAGACATAGGCTGCCGGGGGATTCCCATGATGCATTGAGTTTTTCCTTTCCAGTCACCTTTCTCACTCACTATGTATTAACAGACCTCTCTGCATTGAATCATATCTGTTATTAACCTCTGTCTCTCTTCCACAGCATGTCTTTTATCCTGTCTTCCTTCTCTCACCCCAACCGGTCGCAGCAGATGGCCGCCCCTCCCTGAGCCTGGTTCTGTCGGAGGTTTCTTCCTGTTAAAAGGGAGTTTTTCCTTCCCACTGTTGCCAAAGTGCTTGCTCATAGGGGGTCATATGATTGTTGGGTTTTTTTTCTCTGTATCTATGAAGCGCCTTGAGGCGACTTATGTTGTGATTTGGCGCTATATAAATAAAATTGAATTGAATTGAATATATAAACTGTTAAAAAAATCCTTTTCACTCCATTTTTCATTTTATGTTCCCACAGCTTCTGTTATTCCCTGATTTAATTAAAGATCTAAGATATATTGCACAACTCAGGTGGATCCAGTGCATCTCACTGCCGCTTAGAGACTCCTGAAAAACTTTTGGTACTGCAGTTTGGTACTTACTGTTTTGATCTAAAATGAAGACAGATTCAACATTGGCATGGCTTTTTTTTCTTCGCTTAATGTTATTTCCGTCAGTCAGAAAGAGATTTTGCACTATTTTTTTAGCACGAGAGAAAGTTTGCAAACTAGATGCAATCCTGGTTCTGCTTTGAAATCAAGGAGCAAACAGACCACCCAGTGTGTGGGTTAATCATTAGAAACTACGTCGGGTGGATAAACTTTGCTCCCAGACTTTCTAGGCACATCAATTATGGCTGGGTGAGAAAAACCCAGGAAACAAAACTCAAAAAAAAATTGTAAAAAGAAAAAAATTATATATCAATGCAAAGACGTGGCTTTGTTGTTGAAAGCCTAATAGAAACAGAATCTCAGCAAAAAAGCCGTGTTTGTGTATCCCACACGATCTCAACCAACAACACTGGACCTCTGAACGCCTTCTACAAGTGCCTGGAAGTTTTTATCTCCTGAAATATACAAGTAGGGAGCTGCTGTCAATGCGGCAAGCTCCTTATCTTCCTGCTGAGCGTCTTTCCAACAGAGGAAGACGGCGCTCTGCTAAGAGGATTTCTATTTTGGTTTAATTTAATTTCTTAGCGGACAGACGGATTGTAATTTGGTGGTTTCTCTATGAAAACGTGTTGGTTCCATAATCTAAATTTGTTTTAGTACAGATAGGGGATTCATTACGAACTCCAGGAGTTGCTGCTTTAATTCGGTGCGTGCGCGCTTATGTGCGCACACATACCTGTAATACTAAAAGCTGATCTGTGGTGTTGTTGTGTGTTTGTTGATGTGTTTGTTTATGCCTGCAGGCAACATGAGTTTGTTTTGTGTGATAAGCTCTCCTTTTATGCAGGGATGCAAACTTGTGATAGATTTATACATAACTCTGTAGAGTCTGCCTGTAATAAATAGATTCCTCCAGAGGTTTGTCTTTCAGGTGCTGCAGAAACATTTTGCTACAAAGAATCTGCACTTTCTCAAGCTCGTCTGCCGTCTTTAACACAACACACATGTTGTATTGTGTCAGACTTCTCTGTGTGTTGTCATTTATACTTGTGCATGTTCGTTTTATATACTGCACTCTGTGGTTTTGTACCTGTAGTGTCGAGTGTCTCTCAGGGCTCGATCACTGGGGATGCGTTCACTCTCTCTCTGGTTGAAAGCGTACAGAGTGTACGGGTCGTCTCCGGGCTTCCAGCGCCGAGCGCTCAGGTAACTCCGCTCATCAAAGCCCTCCAACATGTCCTCCCACTCTGCATCTGAAATCTGGAAATCAGTCAAAGCCGTTAAAACGAGAACTAATGATCACATGTAAAAGAGAAATGCACTCTCATCAAATTTGATGCGGTATAACAGAAGACAGAAGATGCAGTTTCTGTTTGTTAAATCAAAATATTAAATAAATCAGTTTGCTCTGTTTTATTTCAGTTATATCAGCCTACGTGCTGAAAATGAAGCCAACAAGAAGTGCCAAACGGTCACTTGAGACAGGCTGCAAAAGGGAGTCATTCCCCTGAGGTGCCCGTGCTAAAACATCCAACTTAGACCATGAAAAAAAATGTGTTTTAATGTGGCATAAAAAATGTGTCTTGTCTTTAGAGCCCATCACTCCTTTTTTAATAACTGCATTAGGACTAAACTTTGTTTTTTAACTCACTCATGTTGGATTTTCCTCAGGCTTAATGGTGAGTGTTTCGACTGACACGCGTAGCTGCTAGCTGTGTGCTAGTGATAAATATGGTTGCCGTGTGGTACAGCCCTTCCAACAAGTCTGTGCTTAAGTTTTGGTGAATGAGAGTCTAGCATTGTATTAGTCTGACATGTTAATTAGCGGACACATGTGATTAAAATGGCAATTTCTGGTTCCTGAACAATGGTGCAGTAGAAACGAGTTAGCTTGCAGTGGGCAAATGCATGAGGCAGTCAACACAATGAAAAGATCTACCATGTGTTCAAAATCATCTTTGACATATAAGAAAAGAAACAACGTGATGTAATCTTTAAAAAAAAAAGCATCAGGTTCACAGTTATCTTTTTCTATTTTATCAGTCATCAGAACATTTGAACTAGTGAACGTTGGATTTATTCACACATGTTCTTTGCTGCTTACAGCAGAGGGCTTTTTAAAAGCATCTGAAGAGCTTTTAGGGGTCATTTTATTTAAGGGAGATTCAGAGAGCTTTTCAGTTCCTGCTTTTTGGTATTTAACAAGATGAAGGCCGTGCTTCAGTTTTTCATCCTCTTTGCTGCCTGCTTATTTTGTGACTAAACGCTGCATTTTTGTCTCTCGGCAGCTTGTTTGGTTTGTACTTTGATGTTGTAATTCTTCATTATGTGATGCTCTAAATCTGAACTATCCAAACAAACAAACATAGAAAAGGGGTGCACCACTTTTCCTCTTCTTGTTACAGACATTTAAGGGCACAAATCAGCCAAATACACCTCTAAATAACAGCTTTTCACACATAGTGCCTGCATGTTATTGCATTGTTGCACTGCTGCCAGCATTGTGAAAAGCCCAGTTTGGATGTAGCTTGTTAGCCAGTCAACAGATCAATGAGGCAATTAGTCATCAAGTCAGTCATCCAGCATGATGATCAATTAAATGTGTCAATGCAGTATTGCATGAAAAAGAGAGGCCCCAGTCACACAGGCCAAGACACCTGTCAGCAACCGTGAGGCAACCACCGGCCACGAGGGAAAAATGTACATTCCCCGACCAGTTGGCAAGTGGTTACTGGAAGGTCACAGGTGTGCAGTGCAGAGGTGTGCAGAGCGGCAAACACTGCAAACTGTGAAAAACTAGAAACAAACTGTTTGCATTCAATAAGCAATAGGGCATTTCGTTGCCTTGTACTTGTGACATGACAATAAAGTTGAATTCTATTCCATCCATCCACTTATCCTTTTCAGGGTCGCGGGGGGCGCTGGAGCCTATCCCAGCTGTTATAGGGCGAAAGGCGGGGTACACCCTGGACAGGTTGCCAGTCTATCGCAGGGCTAACACATAGGGACAGACAACCATTCACACCTAGTGGCAATTTGGATTATCCAATTAACCTATCCCCACAAGCTGCATGTCTTTGGACGGTGGGAGGAAGCCGGAGTACCCGGAGAGAACATGCAAACTCCACACAGAAAGACCCCAGCCTGATGGTGGAATTGAACTCAGGACCTTCTTGCTGTGCGGCAACAGTGCTAACCACCGTGCCACCGTGCTGCCTTTCTATTCTATTCTATTCTATTCTATTCTAAGGCACAACTTACTTTGAAGGGGAGCGTTCCTAGTTTCTGGTTTGCCTCACAAATTGGTAATTAGTAGTGAAAGTATCACTAACGCTCAGAGAGTACATTATGAGTTTGGTGCAGTACACTCTTTCCAGCAACCACTTGCCAGCTAGTTGGGGATTATACATTTTTTCCATAGCAATTGGAGGTCATCAGGGGGTCATCAACTGGTCTCTAGACCTGTGGGACTGAAAGCCTAGTGATCGTTACTGGTGCTTACAGGGACTATTCTCAGTCTTCTAACTTACACCAAAATAAATTAGCATCAGACTGGCGTAAAAATGAGCTAAATTCACTGCTCTATGTCCAACGCAGGCAAAACATGACAACTTTCAAATTAGCTCCAACAGATATGTTTAGGAGTAAAATCACAACGTGTGCTGGAGATACAGAATATTATTTGTCTCTTTGTGTTTAAGATCATTTTGGTCAAAGGAGAGGCGGGTGTTTATGATGCTACAACTATAACCCGTCCAAAATCATTTAAACACTTTAACATTGTGACTCTTTAATTCAGCTCACAGATGTTTTCGTTTTTCGCACGTTTACCATAAAATATGCAAATAAACAATGTTTGATGCTCTTGTGGGTTTTGAGGGCTTTAAGAGCAAAGGGGAAACAAAAATGAAACAAAAAAATCGTCTGGTACACCATTACTTTGTAATTCTGGTACACCACGCAAGACTGATGCAAGTTTTCTAACCTTCAAAAACACTGGCATCAGCTCATATCAGTAATGTATGAAAATCATATGCAGAGACTTAAAAAAAAAGCTACTTGAGATACAGTAGGTAATCCATCTTGCCTGTAGTTTTTTTGTCACTTACTACTAAGTGGTAATGAACATGCATTCAATTCATTTTGACATCTGAGAATTGATGGTTGGCTGCTGAACTGTTCTGCATTCATGATTTTGGTGGTTGGAAAATAC
>NW_005187805.1:47252-50197 GCF_000239375.1 Pundamilia nyererei | reverse complement strand
ATAAACATAACACAGGAGCTTCAGCAAAATCCCCGGAGGCCATATTTTTTCTCAACGACCATACAGCCCAGCATGTAGTGCGGATGAATGGACACACACACACGCACACTCGCAGGGTCACAGCGTTGATGGTGTGTGTAACAGAGCAACATTTACGGTGAAGCAGCTGCCTGGATGGAGTGATGTGAAAAACGAATCATCTTCTTTTGTCCTCCTTCTCCTCCTCCTCCTCCTCCTCCTCCTCTTCTCATTATTCAGCCATACGACTTGCTGATGCGACACATTGTCTAAATGGGGCCATTAGAGTGCTGGGAGTCAGACTCTTTGAATGTGTGTATGTGAATGTGTAAGGATGTGTTAGTGGAACTTCCCCTGGTGGCTTTAACCGCAAAGCATGAGAAGGAGAGGAGAGGAGAGGGGAGGAGAGGAGGGGAGAGGAGAGGAGAGGAGAGGAGATGAAGAAGATATTGGAGTAGAGAAAAGATGGGGAGTGGATGACAGTGGGAAAGAAAAGAAAGTGGAGGACAGAAGAAGAGAAAAAATAAAGATACTAAAGACAAAAAGAGGGCTAGAATAACACAAGAGAAAGAAAAAAGATTCAGAGGAAGAAAAAACAGGTAGAGGGAAAGAAAGGGAGAAAGTGGAAGATAGATGGAGGCTGAGCACAAAAAGAAATTAGAAAATGAGAGCAGTCTAGAGAAAGAAAACCAAGATTTGAACAATGGAAATGACACAGTTGTAGCCTGGAAGAAGAAATAAGAGCAGTTTGAAATCAAACAACTGTAGCAAGAAAGAAATAGAAATTAAAAATAAGAAAGTCATGAAAACTAATTACAAAAAAGGGAAAGAGGGAAAAGTGAGGAGAAATAAAGAACATTCAATGCTTGTCCAAATCCAGCATTTTTAGTTGTGCCTCTGTAACTTATTAGCACTGAGAAAAAGATCTGCACTGTACCTGTCAGGTTACAGTTAGAGGAAGATGAACAGGAGAAGAAAAAAGAAATAAGAGAAAGAGGAAGTGTGCAAGGTGAAATGATAAAGGGTGGGACAAGTGGGAAGATAAAAACAAAAACGATTTTTAAAAAGGGAAGGATGATTAAGATGGCAAAGAAAATGAGAAAAATGAGGCAGAAAAATGGTAAATAACTGACTAAAAGTAGGAGATATAAAGTGAAGACAAATAAGAAAAAGATAAGAACGAGACACATAGATAGGAAAGTTAGAAAACAGGAAAATGGGAATAGGAGAATATTGAAAATGGGAGTAGGGAGGTGGGAAAAAAGCAAAAGAACTGAAGGGCAAGAGGAAAGAGAAGTAAAGAGAAAGGAAATGAGGACGAGAAAGTGAAAAAGAAGTGGACAAAGTAAGAAAAGAGGAACAAGGGCAGGCTGTGATTAAGCTTCTCTGGGTTTCACACACACACACACACACACCTGCGGCCTTCTCGCCTCTGTAGGATTTGTTTGTGTCTTGTCTCGCTAGAAGCTCAGGAGTGGCTGCGTTCAAGGTCCCCTGGATTCTATCCTATTTACAAGACACATACCCGCACAGGCGCACACCCGTACACACACACAGCTTGTCTTCCTAATGCACCGTGGCATCCTCTCAATGCCTCTCACGGTCGCTTACATGAACACAGACATTCAATTAACAAACCTGAGGCACGAATCGCTGGACAAACAATGTGTGGCTCTGCGAGTGTGTGTGTGTGTTTGATTGTCGAGCCAAGCCACCAAGGAACCTATTAATTCATCCAGACTAGACAGACAGATACATTTAGAATCATAATGAGAAAGCTGAAGCCTGAGCCCTTTTCACACGCAAACACACACGCACACCGGGGTGTCACGGTCATTGCGTACTTTCTGACA
This sequence comes from Pundamilia nyererei, assembly GCF_000239375.1. Taxonomy (NCBI): domain Eukaryota; kingdom Metazoa; phylum Chordata; class Actinopteri; order Cichliformes; family Cichlidae; genus Pundamilia; species Pundamilia nyererei. The sequence continues at coordinate 48,326 of NW_005187805.1, read as the reverse complement.
GCTCACGGTGGAGAAAGGTAGCCGGGGTAAAGAGAGAGAAACGGAGAGGTGTGTGAAGGAAAAGAAGAAGAGAGCAAAAGGTAACCTGTATATTAAAATGTGGTCCTGTAATGGAAGATTATTGATTTAGATCCCTCTGACCACTTTGAAAGATCCAGTCAAAGAAAGTAAAAGAGCAAAACAAGTTCACAATCAGCTGCTTTTTTTTAAACAAGCTTATAGGCGATCCATTACACTTCAGACGTCTTTGACTGGTGTGTTTCAGACAGTTTTTTCTACCCTTGGCTCTGTATGATACCATTAGGATTAGGGCCAGCTATCTATATCTATGAAGCCTCACCCACCTGCTGTTCAAAACTCTCGTTTGTGCATTTTGTGAGAGGCAGCCAGTTAGCAGAAGCTAAAGCAGCTTGTTTCAGACAGAGGATAAACTGACAGACCGCACAAAGTCATAGTATTTAATAAATAAGGATAACTTCTGACTGTGAATCAGACGAAGCTACTCTACTAGAGTCCAGGAATAAAACTATGCAGCTGGAAATGATCATAAGTGATATTGATAGTAGCGTTGCATGCCTGAACTTGTGAAATACCCACATTCTTTGCTGCCACACACAAATGCCCGGTTAGGTTAATGTCACTCTCTGCAGGCGTTTGCAGTCCATAGCAGTAGTGTTGCCGTACCATGCAGTGATGCAGCTGGTCAATGTGCTCTCCACAATGCAGCTGCAGAACCTGATGAGGATCTTGGCCGACATACCAAATTTCCTCAGCCTCCTCAGGAAGTACAGCCGCTGTTGAGCCTTCTTGACCAGCTGTGTGGTGTTCAGTGACCAGGTGAGGTCCTCACTGATGTGGATGACCAGGTATCTAAAACTGCTCACCCTCTCCACTTCAAGCTCCCGCATAGCAATAGATGGCATGAAATCATCACATCTACACATCCAACATCAGAGGCTATTACCTCACTTATATCCCACTTTCTAACAGCGTCATGTATAATCAAACAAGAAATTGTTAATCATTAACTTATATCAGTGTCTGACCTCATGGGGTTTTTTTGTCTGTTCACAG
>NW_005187805.1:45147-46867 GCF_000239375.1 Pundamilia nyererei | reverse complement strand
CCAAGGCTGTAATCAGATTTTTGAAACTAGGGAGGTCCATTTTTTCTCATAATGTATTATATTTAAGGTACAGCACTAGAAAAGGCTACAATATTGCAGCAACAACTCCTAGTGTTGAAAAAAGGGTAAATGGTTTTATTTATCTATATTTTAAAAAAGCTGTGAATGTATTGCTATGTATAAAAAAAAGCCATGTGTAAAAAATATTATGGAACGGGTGAGTTGTGTGTATAGAAGAATAAAAAATACAACAAAACAAACTGCAGAATTATTAATTCAGTTTAAATGAAATAGCAGGAGGGGGAAAAGCTACTTATTCGATGACTTTGGCCCTACTGTGCCTCTGATTGACTCCTCATGCCTAAACCAGCCAATTATCATTTATTATGAGTCATGCGGCAACACAACCCCCTGAACTCAACCCAATCAGAGACACAGTAGGCTGGGCCATAACTTTGCTAAAAAGTCTCCACAGGAATTCTAACTAAAAGCCATCTGGCGCATCATACAGTGATTTGTGCCAATTTTCACTCTTTAAAAAAAGGCCTCAGTGACCTCACTTCATAGCTGGTTCATAGCTGTGCCAATCCCAGATGAATAGTGAAGGTTGTGTCGATACGGGCGTCTGACATTATATTTTTGTCATATCAACATGCAGATCAGAAAAGGTCCAAATCGCTACAAAGCATGCTGCCAAAAGACAGGAAAAATAAAAAACTGTATGGCAGGCAGCTACTAGCTACAGCCACTTGTTTTGGCATCCACCTGTCAGTCAAAGGAGCCCATGTCGTAGAGGCGAGGTTGCTTGAAGGAGAGCCCTCCCGTAGAGCCATAGATTTTGGACCAGTACTGATACAAAGCTTTTCTGCTCTACTTAAGCACTCAAAACACTTTATTCAATGTATCTTGTTCATCCTGTCATACAAGCAGTAATTTTCTACACAGAAGTGCTTTCTGTCTTGCATTCATGCATCAGAGAGCAACTTCACCAATCCTTGCCTAAGGATACTGAAGGCATGCAGACCGAAGCAGCCAAGACCACGAACTACCAGCCTTCTGGTTAGTCGTTGACCTGCTCTACCTCCTGAGCTACAGCCAGAGGGTGAGTGTAGTGTGTGTGTGAGGTGGAGATTAAGGGCACAGGCCCTGGAGATCTGATCCCTGGTTATTGAGGCTGGCGCTTAAAGAGCTGAGCTATAAAACATTTCACCCCTGTTGCATTTGTTAAAAAGGGAGAAATTAGCTATAGAGCGCAAAAGAGTTTCTTTGACCTGCCTGTAGAAACAGGCTGTTTTAGGAGTGAGCCTCAAGTGGTCATGGGTGAAACTGCAGTCTTTGGCACTTTGACACAGACTTCATTTTTTAGTTGTTGCTTGTCCATACTCTACATGAGCTATATGAGCTGCAGTCAGTGCTGAGGATATTGTACAAAAATATGGAGTTGGAGCCTCTCCATATCATAAAACTATCTCTAGAATACATATTTTTATTCCTGCACTGGTAGATGGAGATATACTGAACATATATCTCCATGTTCAGTATATCTGGTGTATGTGACCATTTTTACTTTTGATAATCTGTGTACTACAGCCTCCACTAATCCCGTCATACAAGCCATGCATATGGCAGCAGGAGAATCATCAGTATTACCTGTAATGAGAATCTATTTTAATATCAGTGTCATTATCGGTGTAAAGAGTATTAGTGTTCTTATTTTCAG
>NW_005187805.1:42269-45088 GCF_000239375.1 Pundamilia nyererei | reverse complement strand
AGGAGAATCATCAGTATTACCTGTAATGAGAATCTATTTTAATATCAGTGTCATTATCGGTGTAAAGAGTATTAGTGTTCTTATTTTCAGAGCATTGCTTGCTTGTCAGATAGATTCACACACAGAAGCAAAGAGCTGGAGAGAGACATCAGTGTCTGAACAGAGGACTGCTGCTAATGAGAACATTGCTCTTTGAAGACACACACGTGTTTGTGCGAGGGTGTGTGTGTGTGTGTGTGTGTGTGTGCGTGCGCACGCGTCTGGTAGAGAGAGTATTACAGGCTATCCAGTTGAACACAGCACAGAAAATGAAGGATATGGTGTAAGAGAAGTATAGTTTTAGTAAAACAGAGCCTACAAATCAAGCTTTCAATTTACTGCTACTGTTATTTCTGATAAACCAAACAATACCACACTCTCACCCTCTCTCTGCTTCTTTACCTTAAAATGTGCCCCAGTCAGATGATGAATTACCTATTACATCCAAGGCATAAATCATGTGTGTGTCTTTATTACCCCCTGTTCATGAGCACCACTTGAACACACATACACATAAACAAACATGTCAACCCCTTTATTATATTGTGATGTATCACCTTTGTAAGAACTCTAAACAAGAAGCCAAACAAGTAATGTCTCCATTATTCTGCGTTTCTATTTAAAATATCTGTTTGCTTCTGTAAAGGCAAATTAAACTCATAGCATTGGCAGTTATCGGTGACATTATTACATAAAAGGAAGGAGAATATAATCCTTCATGTCATCCAATTTGAAAATTATCTCGCTCGGGTTATACGGGTAGGAGAAGGCAGAAAGGGTGCTGAGCATTATTTATAACAGACGCAACCATTTCCCCCTCCTTTTGTGTTTCTGTGCATGATCCTATGACATTATGTGGTTGCCATCTCAATAATGACAATGTAAAAAATACAGCCTTCTAGCAAAATAATGTTAGGATAAAATAACACAGGGACAATGTGTTGGAGATGCTGAATTCAATTTGGAGCCACGGTCATGTATAAATGGCACAAAATCTGCAGGAATACAACAAACATATGAATATGGATTTTCAGCTGCAGATTAAGTGCTATGCAGCGCAGGCTGACAGTAAAACCCCCGCTTCAAAAGACACAGAGATAAGCATCCAGAAGACAGATTATGCAGTGTAAACAAATAAAAGAAACCAAAAAGGAAACATAAAAGTGTTGGATTAGTTACAGCCAAGACAGGTCAGATGCTGCACAAAACACCCATGTTTGAAAAAAGGGTGCACAACTCACAGCGAAACAGGCCTCATTTCCATAGACTCTTTTTTTATAATCCTGTTATCTAAAGTTCGCCAATTAGTTTTCATGCTGCGATGAGGTATCAAAGTTTTGTTATCTTCAGGTCACGACTAACCATCTCGTTATCTCATGAAACTGCAAACTCTTTTGTAAGATTGTGACTTTAGATCTTCAGATCAACTTCAGAGGGACTCGGGGTGGCGTCGCTCTTTAAAGTCCAGCTCACTGAAGGGAAACCAAAGCAGCTCATGCACAGTCAGTGGAAATGACTGAACAACTCTTCACACTCTGCTTTGATGAGAATGGAAGAGGCAGAAAGTTTCTATTATAGATAAAACTCCAAAGCAGCACTGACAGATTTTGCTGTTTTGAGATAACAAGATTATTAATGATTGATCTAGAGAAATAGGAGTTTTTATCTGTTGGTAATCGTAATTAATTTCTGAAAATGTATGCAAGTACAAGAAATATAGAGAGGCAGTGATCTCACAAGTAGGAAACTTATTCAGGATCTAAATCTTTTACATCAACGGTTTTAAATATACTTTTTATAATTGATGGTTTCTATAAACAAAATCTCTGGTCATATCACTGAGCTGTGATCAAGTCCAATCCAATTTTATGTAGCGAACACTTTTTTAAATACAACAGAGCACCAAAACTCCACACAGCAAAACAAGCAAACAAGAAAAATTACAATAAATACCAGGTAAGATCCCAGTAAAAAATTGTTTTGAAATGTGTTTTATTAACAGGTAATGAGTGGAGCATCCTAACATCGACAGAGAGTTTATCCCAGAGTTTGCGGGCTTTAGCAGCAAATGATCGATCACCTCTGGTGGCTTTCGGTCCAGTTTTTGGGACTACTAGGAGCAGCAACCTCGGGATGATGTATGGAGTCCACAGCTCAGCTATATAAGGTGGTGCTGATCAATTAAAAGATTTAAAACCAATCTTAAAATCTTAAAGTGGTTCCTAAAATGAACGGGGTGTCTATGGAGGGAGGCCAGGGTGAGGATGAGCAGCGGCATTTTGCGGGCAAGCAAAGGAAGTGTTGCTAAATCTGCGTTGCTTTACTTGTTTTTTTTAATTCAGTTAAATTTGATTTATAAAGCACCAAATCACAACAAACATTGCCTCAAGGCACTTTGTATTGTAAGGTAAAGACTACAATAATACAGAGAAACCCCAACAAATAGATAACCCCCTATGAGCAAGCACTTGGCAACAGTGGGAAGGAAAAACTCCCCTTTCACAGGATTAAACCTCAGCCATCTGCCACAACCGGCTGATGGTCCAAAAAGAATGAAACCTGTTATTTTCAAAAATAAAATACTAAATAAAAAGATGTGTATTTCCTTTCTGAATACCAATGCTCTGCAATCATCTGCAATCATTTTATAGGCTACTCATCCAATCTAGGGTCACGGTGAGGCTGAACCATTCACAACTACGCCTAATTGAGATTCACCAGTTAACCCAGAGGTTCCCATAGTGTGTGTGTGTGTGTGTGTGTGTGTGTGTGTGTGTGTG
>NW_005187805.1:30588-42238 GCF_000239375.1 Pundamilia nyererei | reverse complement strand
AATGGACAAAAACAGTTTGGGAACCACTGAGTTAACCTAACAAGCAACAAGCATGTCACTGGACTATAGGAGGAAGCTGGAATACCTGGAGAAAACCCATGCAGGAACTGAGCGAACAAGAAAGTTTGAATTCAGAACCTTTGTGTTGTGAGATGACAGCGCTAACCTCTTCATCACTCTGCTGCTTCATGTCCCCTCACATGATTCCAGTTGGGCATTCGTTTTCACTTTCTCTTTCAAAATGTCTTCCACAATTTTGCAGTGTATTGGGATCATTGACATGCTGGAATATTCATCTCTTGCCAAGATTCTTGAGAGTCATCTTTTTATTCGGTATTTGGCCATTACAGTTGGCACTCCAAAATCACTGTGGCAGTACTGGTGCAGACAAATTTATTTTGGTTTTAACTGACTAAAGAATATGCTGCCAGTTTCAATCAGGCTTCTTTTCACACTCTCTGGCAAAAAGGCTTTCTTCTTAGATACTGGCCATTGAGGTTGAGTACACGCCAGGTCTTTCACTGGTCACTAAAACACCAGTGTCCCCAGTGCAAATCAGAATCACTTGATAGTCTGTTTTTCAGTGCCAGGTTCTATGTAGTGTTTTTTTTTTTTGTGTGTGTGGGGGGGGGTTGTAGCTTCTTTTTTTAGGATGGCCATCGGCCCTCCTATTATTGGCAGTATGCTCCTATTAAACAAGCTGCCTGCAGCTGTTCAGTAGCCTGCTAATACCCCTATTTTTTAATGCTAGCAACTTCCTTCTTGCTTTTTCAGGCAGTTCTGTACCTTGTGGATCCAACATAGACCAAATCTGACAAAGCCGATTGGGCTTTTGATGAATAATGATGCTAGGCTTCATTTTCGATTACAATTTTTGCTTCCAATAATTCTGAAAACAAGATATATGATATAAAACAGTTGCTGTGCTGCAACTGGTTTTTTTGCAATTATGTTTTGTTTTGTGTAATAAATCTAGTGTGACCTTTTCTTTGCTTCAGCACTCTTTCACCACTTTCTAAAAGCCCTGATCTACTCACTGTTTAGTTCCAGCCACGACTACACAAGAACAAGAAGAAGGAAAAGTCATGAGAAGGTTGCCTTAGGTGAATCATAGAAAACATCCCGTTACTCTCTCTGCAGTTCTGTGCAGGTGTGCATGACCAAAAATATTTATCACGATATACATTTGAAAATTTGTGATAACAATATAACTGACGATATAATTGACACTAGACAAAATACTTTACAACTCCAAAACTTTATTAGTGCAAAAAAAACCTCATCAATGTATTTTCACTTAAACAAGCAGCTGTTTTTATGTGCATTAAAGTTATATAAAAATGTAACAGTGCAAATGCAAATTCCTTGCTGACAGTTTAACCAAAAAGGCATTTCCAGTGGAAATTGGCCGACATATCCTCAGCATAACCATGCATAATATCCACAAAACTTAAAAAGAGGTTATACACACACAATACGGTAATATTATGTTGAAGCACAGTACGTATCACTCCGCGAGGCTCCTGCCTACGATAGCCGTAATGCTCCGACAATCCATCAAGCTGTGCGGGTTTGTATCTTAGCAAAGTCGTACTAAAACATTTGACAGATTTTCGAGCGCCGTGTACCACATAAAATCATTTCGAGGTCAGTAAACACAACCAGAATTCAAACATAAGGCACACTGGATTATAAGGGGCGCTGACAATTTTCAGAAAAACCAAAGGATCGCTTTTAAGTGTGCCGTATTTTCCAAAAAAAACCACGGTAATAACTGTGAACGGTATGATATGGCCCAGCCCTAGTGCATGCACTTCTGCAGACTGCCAGGACACTCATTGCCCAGGTTTGCACTCACAGGTCTCCAAAGGTGAATGCTACAGCCAGCGGCGACAGGCCATGTCAAAACATGACCTAAAGAATCATGGTTATGATTTTTGCCTTAATCAAGCAGTTCTGACATCTTTTTTTTTTGTCATCATCTTTGTATTACTTCAATATAGTAATAAAATCGCATACCCGAATTTTACATTTTTCACTCATGGATGCAGTGAAGGAGGGTTGGAGCAACAGAGGAGGATGCAAGAGATAGGGTGAGAAGGAGGCAGATGATCCACTGTGGTGATTCCTAAATGAGCAGTCAGAAGAATTATTATAAGATACCATAATTTTGAATCGTTTAATATTTTTATGCACAATATTGTATTTTTACTACAGATTGTAGTCTCATTCTTTCCTGACTGTTCCTGCAAAAGTAAGTCTATGAGTAATATGTTTGCTGGTATCCAGCTAACAGTCCTTTAAAATCCATGTTGGAAGTTTGGGGTGATGCTGACGGGATACATCACATGTCTGACAGGTTTCTGCTTGTGTGTTTGCTTTCTGTTTGCTGGTGAGGTTAAAACACTGAGCAAAGTAAGTTGTGTTTTGGGTAACATCACCCTCTGTAGTAACTCTGCATATTGAAAAATGATGGGGTGAGAGAAACAGACTTGTCTGACTAATTCGAATAACCCAGAGTGTGAGGGCACGGGCTCCAGAGGACACCTTAGGCGCAAACGAGCCACACCACTGGCTTTGAGAAAACGGCACTAATTGACGCTCCGGGGATCAGAGCGAGCTGCTCAAGCCATCACTGGTGTAGCAGTGTGCATGAATAAAATACTGCAACCCATCAAAGCAGTGTTCGAAAGCACTACTAGTGGTCAAAAAAAAGTCCACTGGGAACTTCCAACTGATACCAATCAAAACCCAGCAGCCACAGAGGCTAATCCGCAAACTAGTGCATTTCCCCCCCTCTCTTTTTGTCTGTTTTCACTTACACAGCATGAAGATTCTTAACTTTGTTCTGTTCATCGTAGAGAAGCTATCTGGGCTAAATCATTATAGTCATTCCTAAAAAGAAATGTCTCGTCTATTTTCATGTTTCCTCATTTTCCATTCATGTTTTTTCTCCTTTGCTCCCTCTTGTCATCCTCCCTCTGTTCACACCTATTCTGATATTCCCAGCTGTTCCTTCTCCCCTTCTTTCTCCTTTACTGTCAGCTTCTGAAGTTTCTTCATCATCAGTGCTTCTCCTTTGTTATTCCACACTGCCTGACTCCTCTCCTTATTCTTCCTCTTCTCTCTCTGGCCTTCATTTATTTTTACCTACTCCTTTTTCCTTCCACCTCTCCTACTGTGTAAAGTGGTTGCTGTTTGTTTGAAGTCAGGGCTTATTGAGCTCAGGTCTGGGGAGAGCACAGCTACGTCGATACTACACACACACACAGAAATACACGCACACACCGATACAAACACCTCCTCTTTCTCTCTCTGTTCTTCTATCAACGCTGTCTCACCCACAGGGACTGAAGTGGATGCACACATACACACACTGCTCAGTCATCAATTAAGGGTGTGTATAGATCTCTCCCTGCAGCAGTGGTGCTTGTTTGGTTTCTACATTGTTTTCTGTTCCAGCTCATACATCTCTGTCTATGACCCCAACACACATACAAATACAGCCACACACGCACAGACACATACAGCCAGATATACACACAGATACACACACCTCTGCAACATTATTAGTTTTGTTGTCTCTGAACATTTTTTGTAGCCCTGCTTTTCTCTGCTTTTGACCACAGGAGCCAAGTTTTTATTTCGTTTTTATTTTTAAAAACTAAATAAGGACATTTGTGCTTGTGTGGTAGTGAACTGAAAGCTGAACAGCAAAGCCAACAACAAAAGCAAAAAAAAAAGCCTTCTCCAGCATATAAACTGGTATTTATACAGGAAGAATCTGTCATAAATGTGCAGGCATTCTTCAGATCATCCATAAAAATCGTCTACGACAAATCAAACCAGACAGAGTGGAGATTAAAAAATAAATCAAGACACAAAATAAAACATACATTTATTTCTTTTTTGGTTTAAATGTTTTGGGTTTTTTTGCCATTTTTTATTAACATTATTCGTGTGTCTGTTTAGAAAGCACACCTACATACCATAATAAGTGAATTTACTAACACAGTCTTCATTCCAAATAATCTATTGTATACAAATGTACAAATTCTAAACAGGCCTGTTTTTGTGGTTAATATTATTATTATGTGTGGCTCAGGGTGGATACTTTAAATCACTGCCACCATATGTAATGGTCTGCTTTCATTGTGTGAATTGTTTGTAGTCCAAATATATATTTATTTATTTATTCATTACCTCGGCCGGAGTCCTTTGCTCTGAACTGCTCTGAACAACTGATCTCGTTTTGTGTTTGTTTGGCTTTCTGCTTCAGTAGTTTTTCTTTTGTTTGTGACTCTGAGACCAACAAACGATGTTTCCTTCACGTTTTTTTATGCTATTGTCTGTATATCTTTCTCTATTTCAAATAACCTGCAATTTTATATGCAAATGGTGATTGAGGGAGGCTCAATAAATAGCTAAATATGGAAGTGTAAGAGAGGCTCATGCACTTCTGTGAAATGTCATCCTGATCAGGAGCTATAATCATCATGTATATGTATGAATTTAAAAAGCTGACTAAAACAATGCTTTTGCACTTTCATGCTTTGTGTGTAGCACTTTAGTTTTAGTCATTAATGTACACACTGTTTTATGCATCTGTCCCTGTTATATTGTAATAATAAGATGCTACAGAGCCTCCTTCTCTATGGGAGTTGGGACAGGCTCTAGTCCACCTGTGACCCTGAATTGGATTAAATTCACAATTCACCAAATTCAAATTTAAATAAAGATATTACTCTCTGTACACCCCCCCAAAAAACCAAAACAACTTAATTTTACTGCCTAATCTAAATGCAATTATTTGATGTATACTTGAAACTAAGTATGAAAGCAGTAGGAAAATAAAACCATTAAGGGCATGAAATATGAAATTTTATCCTTTTTTGTTGAACATAATGGCAAATGCCTTTGGACTCATGTCCCTCAGTTACAACAGACAAGTAGTTGACATCAAGTTATTGCAAATGTTAAGTGTGTCTCATGTGGCCCAAATGTCACAGCATGCCTGACACATCTGGCTAACATAACACAAACCACTGGCTGAGATAAGGAAGTCAAATTAACTGTGAGTCAACACCATCAAGGCGAAATGTGGCCCACTGAAAACTGCAGATATTGGCCACATTTGAGTCGAGCTTTCATTTCTATTTGGGAAATATAACACGGCCATGACAACTAGGAACATTTTTACAACAATAACTTCTCAAGGCAATGCCCTTTTTCAAAAGCCTCTTATGCCTCTTCTGCACCTACTTGGATCAACTCGACTCCACTCCACTGGATTTTGTTTGTTTTCCATTATAAATGAGTATCACCTCAATGTGGGCATGGACATTATAGCAATACCTACAAAAGTCAGAGACATCATTTGTATGCAACACAAACAAAACACAACAAGGGAGGATGTCGAAGTACATCTGCTTCGACATCCTCCATCGACATATCTGACTGGCCAATCAGTGGCATACAGTCTGTTGACATCACATTTGTGACTCAGATCACTTGGAACTCTGGACAAATTTGTACTAAAATAAATACCTGGGACAAAGTGCTACCACCTAATGGAAAACCTACAGAAGTAAGCAAAAGGTACGTGCAAAAAAGAGGCATTAGATTGTCAAGAGTTCTACAGGTACAAGAACAAATCCTGCAGTCTTATCTATTTTCAGGTTTTGCACTTCCAGTCAGTCAAACACAGCAACAAAGCGATATATTGCTTGAGAATGCGCACACACACAAATGTGTAGACATATATCCCTGAAGTTATCTCAAAACCCAAATACTGAACAAGAAATCTAACAATGATTGAGTAAGTCATTGGAGCACAGGAACTTGCTTTTTATATATAAATTTAAAAAAAAAAAAAAAAACCTACAACACAACTGGACAGGACTTTATTATCAACCAAACATAAATTATGTATAATCACATGACTGGACATAAACATACTGTATAGTCAAAATCTAGTAACATACTGTTACTTACTTACTATAGTTGGTTTTCCAAACTTTTTTAAAAGAACTTTAAAAAAAAAACTTCCTGTATGATGCCCTCAGAGCCAAACACACATTTATTCTCATTCAAACCTTAAGAGTCACAGCTGAAGCGCTGTTTGGCAACTTTCAGAAACTGTACGTGGTCCAGATTGTGGCTACTCTCAAGCAAAAACCCAATTTCTGACCTCCGGCATCCCCGCGTAGGCAGTAGGGCTGAGATGAGGCAGAGTGTCCCCACAGGGATCGAGAGAGGATCACATTGCATATTCATGGCACACCAAAAGAACCAGGGATAAATGCATCCACCATAAAGCATAGGAGAAAAAAGGAGAGTGGTAGAGAGAGGAAGAGATAAACAGAGAGAGAGAAAATGCATTTGTAGGTGTCTACATCAAAAATTTGCCTTGAATTTAAAGCATTTTTCTTCGCAGCCCTGCAAGGCTTTCCGTGTCTGTTCAACCGAGCTCAAAACTATAAAGAAAAACAGCCAAGGCCAATCTTTTGCATGCGTGTGTGTATTTCAGCATGCATATGTATGAGGTGACAGATGGAATGTAATTTAAACATTACCTTGTACAGATGCACATTTTACCCTTCACACACATATGAGAAGCCTCAGCATGGAGATTTATGCATAAACATACACACCATAATACTCTTCAAAATAACCCTGACATATATTCAGAAACAACTGGAATACTGTCAGTTAGTTACTAGTTGCACTAGTATCACACTTGTTTGTCCAGCACATCCCACAGATGCTCGATTGGGCTGAAATATGTGGAATTTGGAGGTTGTCAGCACCTCAAACTCATCATTGTGCTCCTCAAACAACTCCTGAAACATTTTTGTTTTGTGGCAGGGTGTGTTGTCCTGCTGAAAGAGACCACAGCCATCAGGGAATATTGTTCCAATGAGACATGGTCTGCAATAATGCTTAGGAAAGTGGTTTGTGTCAAAGTAGCATCCACATGAATGACAGGACCCAATGTTTCCCAGCTAATATTAATCTGCCTTCTTCCTACAGTGTATCCAGGTGTGAGGTGTTCCCAGGTATCCACGTGATGTAAAATTAATACATCATTCAGTACATTAGGCCACCTTCTTCATTTGCTCCATGGTCCAGTTCTGCTCTTCATGTGCCAACTACTGGCACTTTCAGGGGTGGACAGGGGTCAGCATGGGCACACTGTCTGGTCTGTAGCTGTGCAGACCCTACACAACAAACTGGGATGCTCTGTGTAATCCTCATGTTTACCTATTTTTCCTGCTTCTAACACATCAAATTTGAGGAAAAATGTTCACTTGCTCGCTAATATACCTCACCCATTACCAGGTGCCATTGTGAAGAGATAATCAGTGTTCTTCACTTCACCTGTCAGTGGTCATAATGTTATGCCAGATCAGTGTATGTCCTCAAAGGGATTTATGAATGGTTAAGGATATACTACTGCTAACAATCCTGTTTCCAAAACAGCTTTAAAATGTAAATAACGCTATTTACTGTCGTGTAAATCACCAAAACTGTATTAAACTTGCCAATATAAACCAAAGTCAATATATTACATGGTAAGACAGATAATATTTTAAATATATGAATGAGCCTGCTGCATGTTTCTGCTTGTTTCCCACAGTGTTGCATGACATTTTATTTTGACTACACTCTGCGTTTGTGAACTACTGAGACCAGCTGCTGTAGTTTGGAAAGCAACACGGAAACAGAATTTCAAGTACTCAGCAGGTTTTCATGTGTTTCATGATGGGCTACACGTCTGTAACAGTTAACGAGTCTGGACACAGGTGAGTTTAGCACTGAAACTCTTACTACTCCACCATCCTGTTGGAGAACATGCAGAACATGGTTAGGCATTTTTGTCCCTGATACAAACTTCATATGGGCGGTATCTGTCGCTCCAGGCCCTGGATATATCAGTGAGCATTAACAGAGCGTTACAGATGTGCAAGTTTCCCATGCCAGTGCACTTCTACATTCCCAAACCATCACAGATGTTGGTTTACCAAACGTGGACTGATAACGAATAAAACTTTGTGTGATCACAGGACATTTTTCCATTTTATCACAGTCATCCTAAATGAGCTCAAGCTCAGAGAAGGTAGCAGTATTTGTAGATGTTAACATGACAGAGTTTTAACCGGTTTTCTGTTTGACTGATTGTTTTTACCCAGTGTGTCAAGATTGATCACAGGACTACTAATAACAAGAGACAATCATTCATGCTCACAATTTCACCTATGATCAAGCAGTGCTAACAACTTCACTGGCATTGACCTCCCACATCATGAAGACCCTGGAAAGGCTCATCCTGGACCAGCTGCGACCCATTGTCAGACCACATCTGGATCCCCTTCAGTTTGCTTATCAGCCTCGTCTCGGAACTGAGGACGCCATCATCTACCTGCTCAATCGTGTCTACACCCATCTGGACCAGCTGGCGAGCACTGTGAGGGTCATGTTTTTTGACTTTTCTAGTGCTTTCAATACCATCAGGCCGACCCTCCTGGGTGATAAGTTAGCAGCGATGCAGGTGGATGCTTCTCTGGTGTCCTGGATTGTTGATTACCTGACAGGAAGACCACAATATGTACGTCTCCCACAGTGTGTGTCTGACAAGGTAATCAGCAACACAGGGGCACCACAGGGGACTGTCCTCTCCCCTTCCTCTTCACCTTCTACACCACAGACTTCAGCCACTGCACAGAGACCTGCCATCTTCAGATGTTTTCTGATGACTCCACGGTAGTTGGATGCATCAGCAAGGATGATGAGACAGAGTACCGGGCTGTGGTCGACTCCTTGGTCACGTGTTGTGAGCAGAATCATCTGCAGCTCAACGTGGCAAAGACCAAGGAATTGATAGTGGACTCCAGGAAGACCAGGAAACACTTGACCCCTCTTTCAATTCAGGGGGTCAGTGTTGACATTGTGGAGAACTATAAATACCTTGGAGTACACATTGACAATAAACTGGACTGGGCTACAAACACCACAGCACTTTACAGGAAGGGCCAGAGTCGTCTCTATTTTTTGAGGCGGCTGAGGTCCTTCAACATCTGCCAGAAAATGCTCAGGATTTTCTATGAGTCTGTTGTGGCCAGTGCGATCCTCTATGCTGTTGCATGCTGGGGGAGCAGGCTGAGGGTCGCAGATGCCAACAGACTCGATAAACTGATTCGTAAGGCCAGTAATGTTGTGGGGATGGAGGCGGATGTTGTCCAAGATAAGGACAATGTTGGATAACACCTCCCACCCACTCCATGACATGCTGGTCAGTCACAGGAGCACGTTCAGTGAGAGACTGAGATTACCGAAAAGCACCACTGAACGACACAGGAAATCTTTCCTGCCTGTGGCCATCTCTCTGTACAACTCATCCACTTAACACACTGTTTACTGCAACAGCTACACCCTTCTTGCACATGCTCTTTTTCAGCTATTTATTAATAAGTGACTTTTATGTATATATATGCCTGCATATATTGTGCTATACTTAGTTAGTGTATTGTCTGTCTCTGTTAATGTTTGTTTATAATGGAGCACTGTAACGAAAAATAATTTCTCCTAGGGATCAATAAAGTATTCTAATTCTGATTCTGATTCACCACAGTCCCACTCCATAAATAAGCATTCTTTAGGCATTTTCAATGACTGCATTTCATTGTTTTTATACTATCTTCCAATTAATTTTAGTGATTGTCAGATTGCTTAATTGTGTGTTCATATGTTCTATTCAACCGTTTTGGAGAAAAAGCTGCTAAAGTCAAGAAAAGAGTTTTAATAGTTATGAAAGAACCAGTTTCTTGATTTTACTTTGGTGGTAAAGAACAGTGTACAGGGTGGCCTGTTCCTGTACACTGCTGGTAAATGTATTCAGTATTAAGACCATTTCTAATTTGTGAATGCAAAGAAAACTGTCACACACTTTCTACTCTACAATAACACCATCTCCATCTACAATTCAGGTGCAGTAGCTGTCAATGATAGACTGTGCTCCCTCTCTGTCTGTCCCTAATCTGTCCAGATATCCCAGTGGACAACAGTCCTGGAAACCATTTATCCAATCACAGCTGTTCAAAATTCCTCACCTTCTCCCACAAAACCCACTTTCGCTGGTGAATCTAAATTCCTGGGAGTGTGAATACGTTGTTTTGGATGCTTAGCAAACACTGCAGAGCCAGACGTCTGGAAGCACAGCAATAATTCACCCTGTGCAAAAGCCATGAATAAAAACAAACTTAAGAGAAGAGACAAAATACAAAATGTGATTCTTCTTTCCCTCTATTCTTCTCTGTCACCTCCTCTCTATTTTATTTTTCTCTCACACAAAGACACACATGCAAAGACACAGATACTTTCCTTTCTCCAGTTCACCTTTGGTTTTCATCAAGTGTGGTTCAAAGAAATATTATTTTTGGTATTTCAACAAAATGAAATTAAAATTGATGTTGAAAGAGCAGCGACATGCTCACAGACATAAACACGGTGCCGCAGTTATCGAACAACAAACGGGAGAAGTAATAAAAATTAATAACATAGAAGTCTGGCTTTGCTGAAAAAAAAATCCAAGGACAAAATCACAACAACACAGATTCATTATTAAATGTCTTGACAGCAGCTGCGTGTGTTTGTTGTGTGCACTGAGCTCTCAATCTAATCCCTTTCTTTATTGGCCCCAAGCAGAAGGGTCAGCCGGGGAATAAGCAATATTGTGTGTGTACGTTTGTGTGAGTGTGTGGGAGAGAGAGAGAGTGTGTGTCATTGTTGCCGAGCAGGAATGAAAATTTTACATTTTTAGAGGGGAGTTTGGAAGAAGGTGGAAGAGGAAAAAGATGATAGGAGTGCTCGTTTAAATCCCGCTGGTAATATTGCTTTCTTCACTCCCTTGGCAAGGAGATTAACTGCTAATGGAGAGGATATATCTGCTATTAGCCCCAGCAACAACAACAACTGTGACAACAGCAACGGCTTGAAAAGTGCAATGGTGATGATGACAACCGCAGCAATACGTACAGCAGTCGGCAGACTCTCCTGTCTGGGCCTCACAGCTGACAGCTTTGAAGCAACACGAGTTTCAGAGTGAAGCGCCGGAATTTGCTTCAGTTCTGAAGTTACAAATGCACCTCAGGTCTTAGAGGGTTAGTGAAATGAGACTTTGCAGACTTGAGACTTGACAAGATTTTAAAGTCTCTTTTCAGTCTCTGCAGGTTACATGGCACGCTGGCTATGTAACGGAGAAATGCATGGAAATTGTGCTGTTTGCTGTGTGCAAGTCTTGACCCTCATTTCATTAGATTTAACTTCCAAGGAGCCAGACTATTGTATTTTTAAATGCTCTTTAACAACAGTTCTCATGGCTTTCTGAAGGTCTGCTTCTTGTTTTGTTTATTAATCCACGGTTTGTGTGTCAACACAAAACAGACACTTTGGCAAAGAAAAAGGAAAAGAAAAAGAAGCTCCTTTCAAATGCCCCCTTATTCATAACAGGTCACCACAGCATGTAGCTCCACATGTTTGGCAGATTTTTACATCAAATGTACGTACTACGGTGGCTGTGAAGTGCAAATCACATTTACAACATCAACAAAAAATTAACATTTCCGAAAACACTTTTACATAAAAAAAAAAA
>NW_005187805.1:18983-29372 GCF_000239375.1 Pundamilia nyererei | reverse complement strand
CTTAATCTTACAGAGAATGATCAAAGCTCATGTAGAAACAAACAAACAAATGAATAAAAGATTTTCTCCTTCATTTCTGTCAAACAAAGCTGTATGAAACGTTTCCAGCTGTTAGTATCATGGTTGCTAGGCAACCTGGGCAGCGCAACGGAGGCTAGACCGTCCCATTTCACAAGCCTCGCACTTCCAGCATTAGCGGTCTTTAAGTACGTGGCCCTTGAGGATCGTTGAGGCTGCGTACTTTAAGGCTGCAGACCCTGAATTGGGATACAGCCTCAGTCAACGAGGGCCGGTGTCCCTGCAGGTTTTAGATCCAACACAGCTGATTTAAATGGCTAAATTACCTCCTCAATGGTTGTATCCCAATTCAGGGTCTGCAGCCTTAAAGTACACAGCCTCAACGGTCCTCAAGGGCCACGTACTTAAAGACCGCTAATGCTGGAAGTGCGAGGCTTGTGAAATGGGACGGTCTAGCCTCCGTGCCTAGCAACCATGATACTAACAGCTGGAAACGTTTCATACAGCTTTGTTTGACAGAAATGAAGGAGAAAATCCTTTGTTCACTTGTTTGTTTGTTTCTACATGAGCTTTGATCATTCTCTGTAAGATTAAGCTCAGCTATTGAACGGCGTATATTTTAAAGTAAAGGCTTTAAAACCAAGTTAGTACAAACGTCACTAATGTCACATCACTTTGCCGACATGTGGCCAACAGTAATGTTTTAATGTTCTTCATTATTAAACATTTGCACATAAATAAGTGACATAATATTCAGTACTTACTTAAAGTTTACTCTTTGGGCGCCCCTCATCCACCGTTTTTTTTTTTCGGCAAAATTATCCACACCAATCCACACCCACCGCCGCGCTATGCATTCTGGGATATGTTGGGCCACGAAGTCTACACCGCCACGTCCTTAAAATTCAGGGAAATGAAGGACGCATTTGAGGGCCGCATTTCGAGCAGCCTTCGAATTGGGACAGTCTGCGTCGCTGCGACGTAATCGGCCTTAAAATGCAGCCTTTAACCTGTTAGCAGTCGGACGTACCGCCCACGGTACATTGGATGGTTTAGGGGACTAATTGTAAATTTGTAGGACTGCTAAGGGGTTAAGGCTGCAGACCCTGAATTGGGATACAGCCAACATGTCCTGAAGTTCTCCAGAGGCCTGGTAACGAACTAATCATGTGATTCAGGTGTGTTGACCCAAGGTGACATCTAAAACCTGCAGGGACACCGGCCCTCGTGGACTGAGATTGCCCACCCCTGGTCTAGAAACTAACTCCTCACAGCACTTCGTTAGATTTATTACCCTGACGGTGCTCGCTGCACTACATAGATAAATGGAAAATGTTCTGCCCATTTTGCGGCGTTAGCTTCAGCCTCTTCACTGCTTTATGTGCTTCCTGTGGACGGTCTCTGGGGCTTTTGCGGGATACAGACCAGGATCAGACACCCTACAGTACTGCATTCAATATTTCAATGAAGGTCACTTCATTGGTGTTCATCAGGTGTTATCGTGGACACGATGTTAAGTTTGCATGGTGTAAAGATGAGTTTAAGGAGTCTTAAAAGTAAACTCAATAATGCTGGACTTTACCGAAGAAAACATTTTCACTCCAGAACAACGATCATTAACGCAATCAGAGCAGAGCTTCAAGGACCTGGGCGCACAAAAAGGAGTGAAGAGGCTGAAGCTAACGCGAGGCTCTGTTATGGCCTGTTGCTGTATTTCAAGCAGTGGTGTTGAAGGTTTTGTCAAATCCATCATACAACACAATCTGAGGAAACTGATTGGCAACAGCTTCATTTTTCACCATGACAGTGATCCCGAACACAGCGAAAAACTATCAGTCTTCCCCAGAGCCCAGACCTCAACATTATTGAAGCAGTGTGGGATCATCTGAGAGAAACTAAAAGGCCGCCATCCATCCAAAGAAGAGCTTTAACTCTACCTGAAGACTACCTAAAGAAATTACAAATTGTTTTGCCTTATATACTGTATTCCCATGTATGTTTGCACATATGTTTTACTCCAGCCCATTTCCCAGAAAAATATAAAGAAATGACAGATGGCTCAAGACTTTTGCACAGCACTGTAACTTTGAGCTTTAAAAAGTTGTGTCATGCAGCAATATCTTAAATCTACATTCTTTCGAGAGGCCAGCCTGCAGCAACTCAGATTTTTACACAACAGGAAAACCACCCAACTTTTTGCTTGATTTATGATCTCAGAAGAAAAATTCACAACGCATGTATTTTGGTCTCAAATACTAATTTACAATTTCCCCCCAGTACAACATATTCAGTCTACTAAGAGTAACATCGATGAACTAGAAGAATGATTTAGTCTACAGCTACCTGACAATGGAGCCAACCCTCACTTATTGCATCTCATTTCAAAAGAACAAGACGGCAACAGCCAAAGTGATCAAGCTGAGGCTTCAATGGAGGACTTCACAAACCAATCAGTAAGCAGTTTTCACAGCACTCAGTTTCTGTTGTAGAGTTACAGAAATAATAATAATATTCCAGCTCAATCAACATTTATTCCACGGTAAAACTGTGCTGTGTCCACATAGCACTGTACATCATCACACATACACCAGACATGATCGCTGTAACTTTGCAAACATGAGCATCGTGAAAGGCTGTCCTCTGCTAGGTGGCTTCTTGCATGAAATACTATGGCTCACCGCACAATGCTGTGTAAGTACTGATACTAGCTTGTGCTCGCACAGAGGCAGTGACAGGAGAAGCCGACTGTAACTGGCACTGAGTGGAGAAATGACACATTGAGCACAAATGACTGGTGACAGTGAAAACAGCTTGTACTCTGTCTGCTTTAAACCAGTTAATTTGCTCCCTGTCGGCTCACTGTTGTTCTCATTGTTTGTGTGTGCAAGTGTGCGTGTGTGTCGGCTCTTTCTGCGGATCCATTTGTCTCTCTTTACCTCACATCCTCTCAATATATCCCATTTTTTGTCTTTTCTTATTTTTTCCTTCTCATTTTTCTTCTCATTTCTCATCACGCTTTCCTTTTGTGCCATCTTTCTTATTCTTCATCAGCTTTTCTATTCTCTCTCATATTGTGATTTTGCAACTTTTCTGTCAATGCTGCTGTTTGGCTCTTCGTTTTTTGTAGCCTTCTTTGTTCTCATTCTCTTTGACTCTTAGTTTTTGACTTTCCTCTTTCGTTTGTATCCCCTCCTCTCCCTCACTCTCCCTCTCTGTTATCTTTCTCCCCCACTCTCTTTATCCTCATTTTACCCTCCGCTCTCTATAAACTAGATTGATGGCTCAATCTTACATGCATCAAGGTGAGAATTACAATTTTTGCACCAACGCACACACACATATACACTCACAGAAATGGCAGTAGACAATTACTGCCCTATTCACACACACACTCTCTCCCTTTGCCTCCCTCCCACACACACACACCTTTTTTCACTCAGGCTAATTTGACATTCACAAAATAAGCTGGTTGCTGGCAGGAGTCAAGTTTAACACAGGATATCAGAGGATATAGTACTGTGCAAAAGTCATGAACCATCCTTCATTTCTTTATATTTTTTTAGGAAAAAAGCTTGAAAGTCAATAGTTAGTATGGCCATCTTTGTTTTTCAGCACAGCCTGAACTCTCCTAGACGAGCTTTCTTGTAATTTCTTTAAGCGTTCACTGGAAATCATTCTCCAGGGTTCTTGAAGGACATCCAAAGCTCTTCTTTGGATGTTTCTGTCTTTTGTTCAATTCCCTGTTGAGATGATCCAACACTACTTAAGTAATGCTGAGGTCTGGGCTCTGGGGAGGCCAATCCATGACCAAAAGAAAAAACGCACAACAAAAAACTATCCAGGTATGCTTTTACTGCACTGGCAGTGCTGCTTGGCATCATTATCAGGCTGAAAAAACAAAGCCATTGCCAATCTGTTACATTCCACAAAGCAACAAGTTGGCAATAAAAATGGGCTAAAATACAACCCTAAACAGAGATAGAGCCTTTACTTTGTTTTAAACATGGCTGTAGACACTCATTGTTGTACCTCTATCCCGACTTCCTCCATACATACTGAGGATTTGAGCCAAAATTTCATAATTGGATTAATTACTCCATAACACCTGTTGCCACTGATTTTCCAGATGCAATCCTGTTTAATCTGGCACACCTCAGTTAGCATAATATCAAGGTATAATGTGGTACTGCAGTAACCCATGAAGGCATGAAGGGTTTTGACTTGCCTATGTTGTGTACTGCTTTTTCTGGCCTAAAAACATGTAACACGTAGTGTTCATTTAACAATACAGAGGTGTCTGCCTGCCTCCTGATCAGTGCAACACTAGCTATTCAGAAAAGGTTAGGAGCTGCAGGCCAGGCTAAAAACACAAAACCACAGACTGAAAATAAAACAGGAACATAGTGTGAAAAGTACAGCTGATGTAGAAGTGCTTTAAACCACAATTCTTTCTCATGGCTAGAATGGATCAACACCTCTGAATGAGGAAAAAAAATGTCTACATGAAAATATATGGAAAAGTTATAGTTGCACTTCTTTAATATATAACCTCAATAAACATTTAGTGTTTAAGTATGTACATGCATCCTTGTGTGCCCTGAAGAGGTGTTCTTAAATGTTTCTTTCTGCAAATATTTTATTTCCCTTGCACTGTGTAACAGCTGCTGTCCAGTCAGTGCAGGTGACTGTTACTGTCTTGATCATGAATGATCAGTTCTCAAGCTGCTGCAGGTTCTAATTACAATTACCACTAAGGTCACAGTGGTATAAGGAGGATCATCTTTGGTGCCAGGCCAAGAAAGTGGAGGTAGGTTACATCCAACCCCAGGATGAAGTTGTCTTCAGGAAAGACAGCAACATTTGTAGAATAGAAACCAACACTATGCCAAAATACACTTTACAGCAAAACTTTAAAACAGCAAAACCAAGAACAACCAATACCAATCGGATTTCTATGCAAGCATAATGATTTCTGAAGCATCTGTTCAAGTACTCTGTTCAAAATGTTGATCGTGGCATCACCGTGGACTGAGCCATATATTAAGCTCTGCTGTCATGAAACTTTAGAAACTTTAAGAAGTTGTCAGATCTGATTCATGATTCTTTCCACACAGGTTTTAAATCCATGTGATTATTAAGTTTAGCACCATGTTGTCCTTCAGATCTACAGTCTTATATTAAAATAACAACCTGAAGGTGTTACCAACAGGGCTACCAAGTAGCAAAAATTCCTTCTAGGTTTTTTGTTTAACATCATATTTAATTCAAGTTTTAAAATTTGAAACTTTTTCAGTCAGAATTTATTCAAAACCCTTTTGCCATACATACACGACTTGTTTATCTTGATTATTAAGACATCATGTTCTTTCAACAGCTGTGTGAATCTTGTTCTCTAATCCCCATATTCAAACAAGAAATCAAGAGCCTGATTTATATATTACATTAAAAAGTCAAGTCATTGTGGAAAGCGACAGTAACCAAATTAGTTAAATCCATGGCAACATCTTTTTCAGAAACACACACACACACAAAACCGTAACCCTAACACACACAAAGGCATCTGTTGTGTAGCGTGACGAAGTGGTGCATGTCTTATCAGTGACAGTTAATTTCCATTGCACACAGATACACACAGACACAACCCAAGTATGTGTAGCACAAGTGAAGAGACACACTCGCAAAGCGGAACCCAAACTGACGCCTACATGACCATCATATGAATTATAAATGAAATGTCGGTACATGTAAAGTTATGATTTACTGACACTGTCCTGCTGAGCCTGCATGATGACATAATCAAACCTTCGAGCCTTTCCCAGCCTCTGTTTATCTGTATGTTTGTGTGTGTAAGAGAAACACAGACACACACACATACAGAGTACATGGATAATTTTGCAGTCAAAGATGCTTGATTATACCGCATCCCCATCTAAAAAAAAAAAAATCCAATGTATGCTGATTCTTGCTTTTTTCCCTTTTTTTTGAAGCTTCTGAATCATTTATAACGTAGGAAGGAATTAGGAGGGGAAAATGCTAAATGCCTTTTCTTGTGCTGTTGAGAGAAACATGCTTCTCATTTCAGGAATTGTATGGTGATGGCAAATTCCCTTTCTTTGTATAACATCTGATCAAATGCTAATTTAGCTCAAAGCTGCTGTCCAATAACCTCTGAAGTGAAGACTATGTAGTCAGTGAAAAATTGTAAGTAAAAAAAACAAACATTAGTTGAAGCTGTCAGATACATGTATATGAGTAAAATGTGCATTCGTTGGAATTGTAATTAGGTAAAGAACAGTTTCTGAGAGACTTTTATTCAAAACATCACACCAATAGAAATTTAAATCAACACTTTATGATGTGAAGAATATGTATATACAGTAAAGGGTGAAGTTCTATATTGGAAAAAGGCCCTCCATATTGACTCTTTACCCCTTGAAATCATACTAGGAATATCCCTTAAAGCTCTTTTCTGAACTGAGCAGTTTCTGTCATATTTAAGGCCTGCTGGGTTTGCATCAGAAGTTACTGAGGGTTACCTCTGCCTACGCAACTACCCTTGGAAAAACCCGGAAACTATGCACATCTTTATCGTAATATCCTGTGGTGTCAAAAACACGTAATTAAGGGTACAGGGGAGGTCATCAGATGTCGTTTTTGTGGGTGAGAGAGATAAAGGGTTGAAATTAGGGCCACATGGCTTAAATACTGAACATTGCATTTGTTACATATGAATGCTTATGTAACAATATTTCTTTGTACCATTTCTGCTAAACAAGTAAAGAAGTTGCAATTCTCGCTGGGAGAAAAAAAACCTTTTCAAAGCAAAAAGCTAAAATGTCAAAATTTGAAATGAAAATTAACTTCTGAAGGTTCTGAGAATTATTTGGGGAAACATAGAAACTGCACCAAATAACGACATTTTAATTAAATATGATTAAATAAACAATATTCTGTTGTTGATATTCACAAAAAAATGAAATAACAGATGGATCCCCCCCCCCCCCCCCAACTTCAGTTAATCCAAATCACAAATGCAAATGAATTCTTTCCAGAGTTTCGATACCACTGCTTTTCTACCTTTGCAATGCTCCACTTTCACTAAAAACACATATGGCCTTCAGTGACCAAGCCTCACGGGTAAGTCAATATTCCCCACAGCTGCTGTACTGTAAAGACTTTCACAGCAACATTTCCGTCTGTTTTGTTTGAGATCTCAGATTTTTTTAAACCTACATTTGCTTTGATATGAAACAGATAGAATAGAATATGAATCAGTATACTAAACACAAAACAGAAACATGGGAACTGATTTACACCAAACCACCACATGTCCAGTCTGACTGCTTGGCACATTAGCGTTCTGACATGGATCTCTGCTGGGTGATGTCTGCAAATATTTAGCTTCACATTTCTCATTATGATACAGACATGGGAAAACTGAGAAACATGGCCAAAATATAATCATATTTTATAGTAATTATTGTAAAAAAATAACACTAAGTCTATGTTATGACAATATAACACTATGAAATGTCAGGGAAAAAACATGTTAGGAAACCTCTGAACCTACTCAAAGACATGACAAATTTCCATTAACATATGGTTTAAAAGCTTAAACTGGTGCCCTTTTATCCCTACCATCAATACCAGTCAAAAATAAACACTTAACTGGTTGATTGTTTGGCATTTCTCCAAACCAACATCATGAAAATCGCAAAGCTGCGACATAACTTTAGTGATATATCAGCCGCTGTAGCTGTTGAACCTCAGTTAGGTTCATTTCCACAGTGGTAAGTGTGTTTCACAAATGAGTCCTCCAGTGCCAGAGGCCAGTCTAGTTAGCCAACCTGTGGGCCCTGCTGAACTGAGTGCTTCATATAAAACATTATTATTATTATTCCCTCCCTGGGAGCTGGTTATAGCCGCTCTGAAAACTCATTTCCCTCTCCTCTTGTCCATGTGAATGCCTCCTGATAGGGAGAGGGAAGGAGAAAGGAACAATAACTGCATTTCATATGACAGGGAAATGAATAATTTCAACTGTGCGTGTGCATGCAGTTTATGTATGTGTGCTCTTGTGTTATTTAGTGTAGTGTACAGTATTGTGTGTGAGTGTGCCTTGTGCCATTGTGGCGCGATTGGGCGTTGTGATACACACGACGAGCACAGTGACTGGAGCATCGATCTTGTTTTCTCGAGAAAGAAAAGAGAGAAACTGAGACAGAAGTCAAATTGTAAGAGAGATTTCCACAAAAAACATTGCAATAAGCTAATAAATTGATGACTGTTTTAAAAATGATGCTATGAAGAAGAATATTGTGAAAATGTATATTGTATTTTAAGTTTTTCTACATGCATAGAGCACTACAGTGTGTAGCATCAGCCATTAATCCATTAATTAAGGTGTTTTTTTTCCTTTATTTATTTATTTTTTAATTTTAAAAAAGGGCTACTATTGGCTTTGGGATTAGTGCAAAAAACAAAACAAGGGAACTTGAAGCAGCAGGGTTAATACTCTCACAGCACTCTGTCACTATATACTGAACTAAGCAATCTTGCATTCGAGTTGTGTGATTGGTTGAACCATGAGTTAGGGACAAAAGAAAAAAATCACAATATGCACTAATACTGAGTTCTTTCATCACTGCATCAGTCGGTTTTGATGTTTGCAGATGACACTGATCTGCATTGAACGTCAGGAGCAGGTGGAATAAAGCCTGGAGAGGTGGAGGTATGCTCTGGAGAGAAGAGTCAATAGAAGCCACACAGAATACATGTGTGCAAAAAAGGAGGCAGCTGTAAGACGCAAGGAGTGGAGGTAGTGCAGGTGACGTTTTAATAAGGAACAGACAAGCACTGGAGAGGTGAAGGAGAGTCCAGGGAGGGTGGAGTGGGTGGAGACAAGTATTGGGAGTGATTTGTGAGAGAAGGATAGAGGTAGAAGTGAAAGGGAGGGTTTACAAGATGGTAAGATTAGAAATAAGCATTTTTTTTAATGGAACAACTGAAGAATAACAACACACATTAGACTGGATGAGACCAACCAGATGTTGGCAGGACAGGAGTGGAAGGGCGTAGTTGGTTTGGCCCCTGTTCAAAAGTAACAGCAGAATATCCTTAAAAATTGGTCACTACTAAGGTGGGTGCACATGGTGATTCTTAACTTTTAATCAGTCTAATGCTTCAGACAATCACACCATCTTTTCGTCACTTGATCAATATAATGTCAATCAATCATGTAAAAACAGACTACGCTGTATGGAACTTCTGCCATCAGAGTTCAGCCAAGACAAATTTGCACAATAAGGGCAAAGCTGGCAAAAACGATTCAATGGCCACCTCAACAATTTAATAAAACCTTTTCTTCAATCATTTGCTAACATGTATATTTTTTTAAACAAAACAGTGCATTAGCAGTGGTGCTTTTGTAAAGTGTCAGGAAGTACCAGCGCTAACTCTGTTAGACACAGTGCCATTGTGTTCATCATTTAAAGAGAGAATCCTCTGTGAAATAATGAATTCAATGAATAATGTACTACATACAGAAATAATTTCTGTCTGGTCCAGATCTGATCAACATCTTGCCCTGAGACGCTTGACATTCCTCCACCAGAGAGAGAGAATGAGAGAGGCACACAGTGAGGCAGTGTCCTTCAGTATTCAAAGAACCAACAGATTGTTTCCTCTCATGTTTGGATTTCTGAAGGCAGAAATTCCATAAAGACCCCCTGCCAACCTGCCCGAGGACACGGCACACTCCAACCATGCTGCTTCAAAGGCTCTCCAAAAGCTCTCTCAGTGTGTATGTGTGTGTCCATGTGTGGGATCCCGCAAGAAATACCAGTTTTCTTGTGCGTGCATATAGATGAGGGTGTGATTCTGCATATAAGCATTTCTCTGTGTGTGCACAGAGTACAGGAGTATCCTTCCTTGTACAGGAAGTAGTCATGCTAGGTAAACAGGAGTGCAGGCTAATCCAGTGAGGAGTGGGAATTCTGCATTAGCATTTGAATAGTACTCAGCAGCACGAGCATTGCTGACAAAAGACACATCCTCTGTCCTGGCATACACTCACACACAAATGCTTGACATGTACTAAAAAAATGAATGTTTTTTAGCAGCCACAGACAAGTAGCTTAAAGGTTCCTTCTGATTAAAAAATGGCAACCTGCCGATTGTTTTCAAATGTTGGAGGTGTGTAAATGTTACCTGCCTACCATTTACACACCTCTGCAAAGACACACCTTTGATCAACCGTGTCAATAATATACCGTAATTGTCGGGCTATAAGCCGCTACTTTTTGCACAAGCTTTGAACCCTGCGGCTTTTAGTCAGGTGCGGCTTTTCTATGGATTGTCCATGATTTTTGT
>NW_005187805.1:0-9661 GCF_000239375.1 Pundamilia nyererei | reverse complement strand
ATCGCATCGCAATCGCAATATTGGGGCAAAAAATCGCAATTAGATTATTTTCCATAATCGTTCAGCCCTACTTGAGACTGCATTCATTCACACAAAAACAAGCACTGTTTGCCAACATTGAAACAGCTACAAGCAAATTTAGACTAATTCAAACGAGTGTAAAAAAGAACAAAAATAAAGGAAAATTATTATATTAACTAAGCATTCGGTCAACAACAACAAAAAAGATGTGCAAAGACTTAGATGGCAATAAGTCAAACATAAAGCTACAGTCACAAAAAAGAGAGAAACAGTGATTGGAAATTACTGTGATCATGTGTAATAAACTAAAAATCTCACTGCATTTGAAATGTTTGCTTTGAAGTTGGGCTCCAGGTCTGTGACGACTTGCAGACAGTTACTGTCTGCAATAAGGTGGAGTCAGACTGCCATCAGTCTCAGGCTGGATGGGAACGAATTGTCAATTAAATGCCATCTCTTTGTTGCAATATAACAATTATTTGTGATATGTCATCAGTAATGACAAATCTGTTGCCAAACCCAGAAATTCATAATAACTACTTACATTTAGAGTCTATAGCCAGAGCTCAGAGATTAGAAATTGTTGTACTTTTCAGCAAAGACTAAGTGAGATTGATTGGAACATGTTGGCAATCTGTATTAATGAATCAGCAGTTATTTGCAAACCTTTGCCAGCCTGTCTGAGAATAATTGCAGGCAGTTCTAGTTGGACCCTGAATATCTGAAGACAAGTTGCCTTCCATTGTATTACCTGTGCAATTATGTTGCAAACAAAATTAGTCACCAACAGGTTTATAAGTAATTATATTCTCAATGTCTGTGCAACCAACATATTGCTGCAATTACTTATATTCAGTCACTAAATGTGAAGAAATATTCAATGTAATCACTGAGTACTCACCAACTGTTCCCAGTTGTGAGGAGGTGACTCTCTTATTTTTATTCTAATGTGACAGCAAACGTACACACACTCATTTCTCAGTCACACAGTCTGCACAGTCAAATTTCACATGCACATTGACAGCTTGCATGAACTCAGGGGTGTGGATGTGGATAGACAAGATCATTTTGCATGCACAAACAGAAAGAATATTTTAAGTTTAATGGGACAGCTAGCAGAGTGTATCATCAAATATTGCACAAAAGGATTTTACACTGAATTAGGAATTTAAAACTAAGAAGTTTCTGTTGAGCAAAATTCCTCAGACAAGTTTCCTGTTTTTTTATAGATACATTTGGTTTGATTCCAAATGTTTTTCTCTCTAATTAAGACTGTATCACTTCTCTAGCGCTCCTGTTTAAACTTGCATTTGGAGAATACACCACGGCACTAGAAAGAGCCAAATATATTCTTCTTTTCTTATGATACAAGCAGACTGTGTGCATGGTAATGATGATACCAGGCAAATCTGTACCTACAGATTTACACTGGGTGTGAAAAACTGTAGGATTAAGTTGGCAAGTCTGTATCTGGCTGGGTATTAGCCGAGGTGCATTTCAGCATGTGTGTCCTGACTTGAAAATGATACATTCATTTTTACACACACACACACACACACACACACACACACACACACACACACACACAACCACACACACACACACACACACACACACACACACTGTTCTGCTGAATGAACAGCGATTCTCTCATTAGCTTGTAGGCTCACAGCTTACCGAACAAGTCCACACAAGACAGGACAAGACACTCTTTTTTTCCTCTTCTTTTGATAGGCTAAAGTGGTTGCAGCTGTTTCTATCCCTCCAACTGAAGTAGTTTAATTACATTTCAGATTTCAGATTTGAGGCATTTAGCTGAGAATCTTATCCAGGTCAACTTACAATGAGAGCAACAGCAGATTAAGCTTCATTGCATGAATTATCAGCAGTTTGAAAACACCTCCCTATTCACACAAAATTAAGGCACGCCTCAAAATTAAGACGATTCATATTGTTCCCGACTTTACATTATTGTTAATGAGGGGGCATTAACAATAATGTAACGTTCTACATAAATTATTGTCAAAAATTACAATCGCTTTGGAAGTCAGCTGCTTAAGGGTTTCTCTTGTTCAGCATAATCACGTTGATCATCACTGAGTTAGCTTAACTCATCTCTGCCAGGCCGTCCTTCTTCATGATCTAGTTGTGCACAAACACATGATTTGCCACTTCAGTCACTCCAACTCTGAAGGTCAATGCAGAGGCACATCACCTGACCATCATCACCCATCTGCCCAGCTGTTCCCCAGGTGTCCCTAGATAGTCCATCCATCATCTCACAGGGTGAGACAGTTTGTCTTTCAAATCTGACAGCAGTCGGCTTATACTTTCATCCTCTATATGGTGCAATGTAACACAGTTTTTGGGTATACACACACATTGTGACTGACATACGACTCTGTATTCTTAAAATAAAAATAGTCTAATCCACACACCATCTGTGCAAACTTTATTTACAGCGTACTTCAGCTGAACCAAATCCACCTACAAGAGCAAAAGAAGGAAAGGGCTGCTGTAACTGTATCTCCAGTATATGCATTTCAAACCCCTTCGAAGCACAGCCAAATGCAACGTAATAACAGTTTGTTTTTTAACAGCAGCAGCTTCACTCTTATTGCTTGTGTGCAAAGGTTTCATAAGCATGCTACTTAATAACACGTCTCCAACATATTTACAGTTTAGACTGAAAAGTCTCAAATATGTTTCTTGTAGGTGTCTCACATAATTTCGTTTTTTTAATCCTACTGCTAGGGCAGGGGAGGAAACAAGCCACCGCACCGCTGAGACATCCAAGGAGTATTATGCTCCCCTCTCAACAGGTAAGAAAATCACATTAGCACACCACATCAGAATTCTTTAACAGATAGCGAGGCGGCGGTCTCCTTCGATGGATATACAATAAAGCGCCTGTAACCCACTTCTTGCTGTCTCATGTGGCGATTTTTGTAGAACATAACATAGAGGATGAAATTTACAGCTGAGATTTCAATCAGCGCTATAAAACTGCTGACTCTATATATGTAGTGCGCTATATATCAAATGGACATTTGAACACACCTCTAGTATTTTATAAGAGATGAGTTTCCCAGATCATCTGATGAACCACTCCAACTTTTTAAGTCCCAAGGAGTGCAATATACATACTTTGCTCCAAATTGTATACTCTGACTTCACTGCACACCCTTTGCTAGCACTGTGGTTTTGCTTTCCTGATCTTTTTAGTATTCTATCAAACAAATGTAGAAATCTACAGTCACGGTAGAGTGACAAGGTGAGTAAGACTGTCACGAATGATGACTTATCTTCCTGCTTTTGATTCAGTCTGCGATCCTTTCTGCCCACGCAGACAGAGCATGCTACTCTATAATAGTCAATACGTGCACACAGCCAAGCACACGCACCTGCTGTTCAAACCTCCTGTTTAAGAAGGGCACCCAATCAAAATAAAGTTGGATTAAAGGGAGAAAGATGGAGTTAAAACAGCTCTTTTTCAGACAGAGAATGAGCTGAGGGCCCAGTACAGGACAAATAAGGTTTCTTTCTAATTTAGAATCAATCAGAGCCACTACAGTACAGTCAAATAAAATTATGGGCTTGGACCATTATAGGTCAGAAGAACATCATCTTCTGGTGAACAGGAATAAAACTTTTCTCTCACTACGTCTAAATCGCAAAGTCTGCATTTGAGCCCAGCCTCCTGACTCAATATTCAGACCTGCTTGCAGGCTAAGCTCACTTCGGTTCAATACCTACAGCTGTAGGCCTCCATTGAAAAGCTGGTTGCAGGTTTCAGAGAAGCCTAAAGCTTGATTTATCCTACGTCGTAACTTTCATAGTAACTGGAAACTCCTTTTATTCCTACACAACAACTTTCCACAGTATTCGAGTTATTGCGTTGTGTTTCAACCCGCATTATGTTTCTTGGGAGGTGCACACCAGGTAGAAGGTTGCAGTGTAGGGTTAAAATAGGGTTCTGGTTATGGCATAAGTTACGACATAGAGCTGACGCAGAAGTGTAAGTCTATTCTGTATATATAGGATGATGTGAAGAATGGAATTCCTGTGAAGCAGCTTTTACACTAGCTCTAAATTCACTGCACTGTAACAGATCACACATACACTCACAAAAATAAACGTGCACTGCAGGTGGTCTAACTGCAACGTGGGTTTCTGCTGTGTACTCAGAACTTTCTGAAAGCCTTCATTCAGTGCTTAGTGTGCACTTTAGCAACAAGCAAACATTAACAAGGGCCTCGGGGAGGTCAGAGGTCTGTACGCTGGTGTTGAAGAACAAATAATGTGATTCGAGTACATGCATATTAATTTCAGAAAAGCACAAAGAACACAACAGCTTATGAGAGATCTTTCCTACTTCATATGCAGAAT
The DNA here is from genome assembly GCF_000239375.1 of Pundamilia nyererei. NCBI lineage: Eukaryota > Metazoa > Chordata > Actinopteri > Cichliformes > Cichlidae > Pundamilia > Pundamilia nyererei. The sequence goes on along the minus strand of NW_005187805.1, from coordinate 5,251 downwards.
TTATTTTTTGTATTTTTTGCAGTTTCTATAAACACATGTTCCTTTGACACAGACTGCTGAGTCCCAGCGTGTGGTGGAGATGCTGAATATGTAGCAGTCCTCACACAGAAATGCCCTGCACATACACGCTGGAGTGGTACTTCCATCTAAAAATCTTGCATCTTGGATCCTTATTCATTAGATTTATTCAGGTAAAGTACATTGAAGCGGATGCATTTTACCTGTTGTGCCTCACAACAAAACAAATTCCTGACCCAGAACACTCTTTACAAAGGTCAGCTACAATTTATCTTAAGCATAGATAATCTTTTCTTGATAAATTCATACAGTATCCCTGCTAATTATGTGGTTTATACCATGTATGACAATCTCACCATATTCTTACGGACATTCGGTCGATTGTGGCTCAAGAGTTGGCAGTTCGTCTTGTAATCGGAAGGTTGCCGGTTCGAGCCCCGGCTCCGACAGTCTCGGTTGTTGTGTCCTTGGGCAAGACACTTCACCCATTGCCTACTGATGGTGGTCAGAGGGCCCGGTGGCGCCAGTGTCCGGCAGCCTCGTCTCTGTCAGTGCGCCCCAGGGTGGCTGTGGCTACAATGTAGCTGCCATCACCAGTGTGTGAATGTGTGTGTGAATGGGTGGATGACTGAATGTCCTGTAAAGCGCTTTGGGGTCCATGGGGACTAAGTAAAGCGCTATACAAATACAGGCCATTTACCATTCAGTTGGGCTGTTACACGATTCCTACATGTGCGCTGGCAGCTCTGTTTAACAAGGTAAGAGAGACAGGATCAATACGTTTATACCCCCAGCTACAGTGAACATGTTGCGGGTCTTTTGCATAACAGACGTCCTGCAGTGAACGCAGGGCATGGGTATCAAGCTGGGTCGAAAATGAACCCAATTATCTTCAAAGGAACCACTGCAATCTGATAACTGAATTAAACAATGATAAGAGCTCTGATAGTGGATACTGAGCGTGCAACACTGCATTAAAAAAAGGAATGAAATTTAAAATGACAAACTGAGTATTACCTCACAATTTACTGAGTTGCTCTGATAGGAATGCTGTAGGATTAGAAAACTGATTTTTCACTGATAATAAATCTACTGAAAAATAAAAGTTTTTAACTTGCAACACAGAAGACAACATTTAGTTTACTCTGGGAGTCAAGTCAAGAAAGGCAATCAGAAGAAAGTTGGGATCTTTGGTGGCATTTGCTCTCATCTCACCTTTGAGATGTTTTAGTCTTGTTTTTAGTCCACTGCATGGCCAAAGTATTTTACAGGTCAAGAATTCACCAATACATTAAGAGAAAGTGCAACGATTGAAAGAGCTCATTAGTGATGTTTAGGTCCACCGGAGGTATTTACAAAGAGTAAACACTTTCCCCCATCATTAAACTTCACTAGACTTTTTTTTCTGACAATTTGGTTGCTTTACTAAAGATTAATGTCAAAAAGGACTTTCTCATATTGGAGCAATTCTTTACAACTTTTTTTTCCGTTTCCATGTCTGTTTCAGAAACTCCTTCACTCGGGATTTGGGTTCATGATGCTGCTAAAACTAGTGCGACTGCCCCGAGCTCCGCAGACGTCCCGCTTAAGTCCGCCACGCGTACACAGCAGGTCATATTTTTACTTCACCTGGTTGTAGGTTGTCTCTCCTGCTACTCCGCCTCCCCCTGCTACCGCTCCTGGACTGAGCTCCGGCAACCTCCTCCGGCTCAACACCAGCAGGTAAACCAGCGCTCCCAGCCACACCAGCACCGCCACGGCCACCGCCAGCCTCCGACAGAGTCGCTTCATTTTCCGGTCAGGAGGAACCGGCGGCGCCCGCAGCCCGGCTGCTGTCAGAAGTCCATTTCACAGAAGCGAGAAAAGAAGTGAAAGGAGCGGACTCGGAGCCAGCCTCCACTCACTGACACGGCAGCAGCGTGCCTGGTCCCGCTCACTGTAAAGCACCGACTACACGCTCGCCCTCACTCTCGCTCCTTCAACTCACAGAAGCGCGAGCGCTTCTCTGACACGCCTGACAGCCGTAAGCGCGTGCGCTGGTGTGCGCGAGCATGTTATTGTATGTGTGTGTGTGTGTGTGTGTGTGTGTGTGTGTGTGTGTGTTTCGCTGAGGGAGTCCTGGACCCTCCTGAAGGTTTGACTGGGAGAGCATGGAGCTCCACCTGGCGACACCCGCAACTACTCCACTAAAGAGGAGCCCGAAACAAAATAACAAGGAGGAAGAAGAGAGAAGAAAACTGAGAGAAAACAAAGGGAGAATGATCAGTTAGGTCAGCATGACAGGCATTGACTGGGGAAAGATGTAGGCATGCATTTACTTGTTTCCTTGCTCTGATAGATTATTGTTTATCTGTTGCATACTTTTGGATTTTGCAGTTTCTGCTCAGCCAAGTTATCCAAGTTTGAGTTTATCGATAATAACCAATGTGGAAAACTGGCAGATTATCATAAATTAAAATAAGTTAGTTGCAGTTTCTGAAAAGTTTGAAGAATAGGAAACTAATATGAAGTACTGCTTAAAGGTACTTTGTGTAATTAACCTTGACAGAATGTAATTAAAACCTTCACCATCAGGGGGCAGAGTCTTACCACGTTTATAAAGCTGCTTTCAACTAATCCCAAATGCCTGATTTAGACTTCTTCAGTTAATCTTTTTAAGAGTCTGACATGTAACTTGTGTAAGTGGCCGACATTGTTGCTAGAATTTATACTTGCGTTATACGGTCATTTCCGTGTGTTTGTGCCCCGGTGTTTTGTATGTGGTACCAGCTGATAGAAAAATAAAATGTTGGCGTGGTTGGATTTTATCGGGTGTATACATATTTGTCCCTCAAGTTTTTCTACTTTGTTGTACATTCCCCCAAATCTATTCCATTACTGATTATTTCTCCTTATACTGCGGTGACAATTGTTATTCTCGCAATGATTCAAAAACTGGAGGGACTTTTTTTTTTGCTTGTTAGGTAAAATGTGTAAACCATTACACTAAAATTTCCCAAACTGGCAACAAGGATATGAGGAAGTGGCATGAGGACTGATGCATTCATCAAAATGAGAATCCTTCCCTCTGACCAGTGCCAATTAAATATGACGTTCAACAACACAGCATCACACATTGTTTATGAATGTTTTTGTTATAGTCCAACTACTGCTGTGTTTTATGATCTCAGAAGTTATGGCCACTTTTAATTAAATTCATTACATGCTGTAATGTTGTAAGACGTCATGCCTATTTTTAATAGCACCCTGAAACAGTGAAGGTAAGTGCAGTAAGTTTGATGAACTTAAATAAAAGAAACAACCTATGAGTAAAAAAAGACAAGTTCTTTAAAGAGCCCTTCTCCCACCAAGGTCTATGCGTCCTTTATACACTGAACGTAAAAATACTTCTGCAAAGAATCTATCTGTCCATCCTTGATGATAATGCCTCTAGCAAGCCTCCTCTGTCATCCGGGACAGAGGAAGCTTGCCATTATTTTCGATATCCTTCAAACATGAAGCGGTGAGATTGGTTTACAAATCACAGATAGGAGGATGAAGGACAAAAGAGACGAGGGTTACTGACAGGAGGACGTTTCAGTTATGAAATGAGAAAAGTTCTTAGTTTAGTTTCCATAGACAGTACAAAGGCTAGAATTTGTCACTTTGACCTTTATCTAATGTTTAGTGATGTCTAGTTATGAAGCCTTGAATTCAGTATTTTCACAGCAGGAGACTTGGTATTTTGAAACAAGAGAGATGGACTGTGAAACTGAGAACACCACACACCCTGAATAATCATCCATTCTGACTCTAATGATGACCATAATTCATAGACTGAACTTTATGTTTTATTCATTCTGACCTGAAACTGGTGATTGAGCCAGTACATTCATTATGAAAGTGTTTACTGCAGTGAGCAAAGCAGACAAGAGACATTTTAGACTTGTATACAGCTGGGAGTCCTTCTGGAACCAGTGGCATCTCCCCCTGCTGGTTATTAGAAAGAATGCAGGTTTGGATCACTTCCATGGTGGCTTCACTTATTTATACTTTCTGTAGTAGCTGTCCATTGCTGTCACAAGAAGCAGGAAAATTGTTTATTTGATCTGGAATGGATATGGGACAGTGAAGGTACTGGGTTTGGCTCCGAATGCTCTATTGACTCACCCCACCCTCTTTTGGTAGAAATTGATATTACACAAAAGTACGACCTGGCCCAAGTTCAACTTCAGCTAATATTTCTTAAATGTCATAGATGACACAAATGATTACATACAGGTTTTGAATATAAGTCAATATAGTTTTTAACTTTTTTAACACAGGAATTTACAATAAGTACATTTTAAATGAATCACTGAATAATATAAATGATAAATATTCAATAAATATCCATGCAAGGGCTCTGTTAGTCATTAAGATAGATTTTTTAATATATATATAATCCAGGCCTACTGGGTTATCACATCTCCTTGTCCTGAGTAGTTTTCTATCCATAAAATTAGTGTAGTAAAAATATTTTATTATTGCATTACTGCTATATTTAACCATGCTATGTCCCACTTTAGCAGTGAGTGTGCAGTATGCAGAATTGGTAATAAAATAAAAGCTACCAAATGTATGGGAGCAACAAAAGAGGACAGAGGGATAGAGGAGAGGAGAAAGTGCAACAGAGTGGGAGAAAACGTGGGAAAATACAAAGGAGGAAGCAAAGAACAAGAACAGTAAAAGAAAATGAGAACAAGTGGAAAAAGCTGAAATAGGAGTGATGAGACTGGAAGAACATGAGGAGGGAGGAAGCAAGATTGTATTTTTCCTGTTTTCAGACAAGTTGACAAGAATAAAACTGTCAGTTATTCCACATATCAGTTCAATAAATTATCAGGAACACTACTGAGCACTTAAATCCATCCTATATTTATCAATAAAACATGTGGCACAAAAATAAAACTGTTCCTTCTTATGAGATATGAACCTGAGGGAGAAAAAGATTTTTACTGTCTTGGTGCACCATCTAGTGCCTGTGCTGGGTAACGATCTGTGTATGTCTGTGAGTGAATCCAGGTTGAGGATGAATTCATATGGTCTTTGACCTCAGTTTCTATTTTCAAAACGGTGGTGTAGTTCCTCTGTGTTGCAAAAGTCAGTTTTCAATGAAACCAAAATCCAGCACTTGATCAGCGCTGACCAACTTGAATGTATGAACCAACTTGACCAACTTGAATATATGAATATACATATATATATATACATA
>NW_005187804.1:342958-347701 GCF_000239375.1 Pundamilia nyererei | reverse complement strand
TGTTGTGATTTGGCGCTATATAAATAAAATTGAATTGAATTGAATTGAATGTCTTTCTGTCCAACAACAGGAGTGCTGGTCCCGAGCCTCAAAGACAGTAAGAAGCAAGCAGAGGGAGAAAAAACAGAACATTTTTTAGAAGCTGATTTGATCCTTAATGGCTGTGCAATCATTGTTACATACAACACAGAAGGTCAATGTAGACCCCATACAACCAAATTAGACTAACACATATAGTATTAAAAACACCATCTACTACTGTGTCTGAATGTGTAGTATTGGCCCTGTCAGTTTAGGCCTAAAGAGACATGTGTTTAAAAAAAGACCACCTAATTTAAATATAATCATTACATGCTTGTTGAAACTTAACTTCCAATATATAACGTTTCTAATAAGCAAAATGACCAGATCTAACATATGGTTTCTTATGATTCAACTGTGTAATTTAACTTAATTCTTTAGAAACACAACCTATATTACTTTATTCTCAAGTATAAAGCCAACCTAGACTTTAACCATTTAACAGGCCACTAATCTGGATTATAGCTTTCACAGCAAAACTTGTTTTTAAACACATTTTTAACAAAATAAATACTATTATTATTATTATTATTGTTGTTGTTATTTAAAATGTAGTAAAACAGAAAAGTCGGTTAAATATAAAAGCAGTTTCCTTATGTTGTTAAACAAAGGCTAGATTTGACATTAATAGATGCCACAGATGTTCAAAAGCTGACACAAAGCATGAAAAAAATAGACTTCTCCGAAAACATTGGAGCATTTTTGCAAATATGTGATGTCTTGATAAATCGAGCAGATATTTGAACTTTACACAGCTACATTCTTGCCTGAAAATATCTTAAAAGTTTATTTTGTGACCCAGAAAAAGTAATACGTTTTTTAGCTGCTCTCCTCCACCATTGCCACGCTTACAAGTACGCACAGGCTCCGACAACCGGCCGATAAATGCAATCCTCCTTTTCCCCAGACTACCCTTTCTGGGTCACAAAATAACCTTTTAAGATATTTTCAGGCAAGAATGTAGCTGTGTAATGCTCAAATAAATACTTAATTTATCAAAATATCACATATTTGCAAAAGTGCTTCCACGTTTTCGGAGAGCTCTGTTATCCACCAGGGTGATAGCTGACCGGGAGCTCAAGGCTTGATAGAGCCGGCGAGCACAGCTAACTCCTGGCGTATTGTTTTCAACCCCCTTGCGGTCTTTTGCTACTCAGGTTAAACATGATATTTATAGTTAGTTAGTTATGGCTATGGATTGAAAATACACCCCGCCCCTAACGGCTGCACCTCCCGAAGAATTTTGTCTGGGCTCTCATCTCACTTTTTTATTTGAAACAATCAACAGAAAATTTCCCAGACATATTTTCATTTAAGGTTTTTAAGGCTGTGGTGTTAATTTTTAGGTAACATGAGCCCAGCGGCAGCAGCAACGCTAGGCTAACACTAACTAGCTAGCAAGAATATAAACCAGGTGCTAAAGTAAGAGAAGCCACAGGAACAGACCGAGCAGAAAACACACAAACAACAACAACAAAAAGCCCCATAGGATCCAGCAGAGTCCTGACAGACTGGGAAAACCATGGTAAAGGATGAGGATTCAAAAACACAAAGACAGAGAGGTTCAAAAAGTCTTTGGATACATCATTGACCTCAAAGACTGCTGTAGCAGTGGTTAGTCAGTGGTTAGACAGTGGTGTACTTAATGCAGTTTTTCATTCACCTCTGGACGATAAGCGTTTCTCAGATCCAGCTCTGTGAATAGAGCGGCTGCCTGCAGAAGCTCAAAAGCAGAGTTAATGAGTCGAAGTATATACTTCTTTAAATACTTGGGTAGTTACATGTTTTGATTAAAGCATCCTATAATCAGTACAGGCATGCAGGGTTATATCTTTCTTCTCCATGGAGGGGAAGGTGGGCAGATTACGCCTACTGTTTTCAAAGCTTCCTATGTGAAACCTCTATATGAAACCTCTATTTAACCTCTGACGAAGAGGTTATATAGGTGGCTAGGAGAAAGCGGGACGCAGAGTAGAAGATCTTTGGGCAAGTCAAAGGGAAGCTGGAATAGCAGAGACGAGGCTTGAGTGTTGCTCAAGACGTCCCCCACGTCATGACAGATTCCTGCTACAGCGCACTGATCTGGGGGAGGAGGTGTAAATTTATCGGCACTCAAAGGAACAGCAGACTGTGAGCAAGTAGATAAAGAAAAATTACTCCAACTGATAACACAACCATCAGACAAATCAATAGCAGGACTGTGCATCAGTAACCAAGGATGACCTAAAACAACGGAACTGTGGAAAAGAATACAAACAGGAGAGACTCACAATAACTGCCAAACACTGTTAGTTGGAAAAGAAGCAGTCAACACCATGGCTGAGTGTTTCTGACTTTGAACTGCTGTGTATCAATGAGAGTCTCAAAAACACAGATTCAGACAGCCAGACACAAGGCAACGCTAAGAAACCAATACTATCAGCTTATAGCATGACTTAATAAGTCATTATCAGCTGTTTAATATGTCCATGCAGCAGGAGAACTGACCCACCTTCACTACGGAGTCAGAGAGTTTTGGAAATGAGTGTAGGGGTGTGTCTAGATAACAAAGGTGTTGAGCTATAGCTGTCATGGTGAAATGGAAGTAAAGGACTCAGGTGCGAGACTTCTTGCAGAGTGACAGTGAATTTATTCACAGTGAAAAGGTGAGTCAATAGTTCGAGTCTGTAATCCAGAAAGAGCAGTGCAGTAATTATCCAAAACCGCTCCTATGACTTCTCCCCTCAGTGACAGTGCTGTAATAATCCAAAACCGCTCCTTGTGCCGGCTCCTCCTCTGATCTCTGAATCCTGGGGGCAGATGAGAAAAACACACGCACTGTAACTCAACCGTTCTCTCTTTCACAAGCTGAGTATACTAGCCACGATTACGCTACCCGGTTTAGTTCAACGTTCCAGCGTTGGTTGTGACTCGACTGCACCGTTAAATAGGGCTGCTTCAGATCAGTTGTAGCCGGCGAAATAATTACGTACAGGTGCGACGCTTCCAGCTCTGGACCCTCCCCTCCGGTCAGCTGCCGTGCCGTGCCACGGCTTCCGGAGGTACATGTCTCTGCAGCAAAACACATGCACAAGATGGAGAGGAGAACATGACGCAGTACACACAAACACCCCCAAAAAATGGCAAGGTAATCGGTGAGGACCACCTAGCCGTGACAATAGCTACGCCATTTTACATTACAAAGATATTTTCTGTGGTTTGGCAGAGGAGGTGGGCGGCTGTTGAATGTTGACTGCAACTAATGAGTTTCCAGCATAATGATTTTTCTGATTAGTTTCTTAATCATTTAATTTTTGTTGCTTTTTAAAGAACACGATGAAAAAATGCTTTCAAGCCAATATTCCAATAATTAAAGAATAAAGGAAAAGAGCCAAGTCATAACCATAGTATGTATATTATGTTGGATAGTTTCATTAATGAGAGTGCATATTATGTATGTTTTATAATTAAATCTGGATGCCTCTAAAGCAGCTCCGTAAAATTATAAAGAAATGTAAAACAGACATACTTCAGATTCACATCATGTGTGTGTGTGTGTGTGTACACAATACAAGAGCAACTGTCCTCACTTACATGTCATCAATTGTGTGGCATCACCAACAGGACTAGCTGGATCCTTTTCCTACACTAACCATCATGTGTCCACAGAGCTGTGTCATTGCTCTCGTGTTGGACATTAACATGCATCCAGCCTCTTTTCTTCTGTTGACTCCATGTACTCCACAGATTGTGATATCTGATCAAATAAAGGACGAGGGAACACAGTAAAGATAAGAAAAGCTGAAGCAAAGTTCTGTCCTGTTTTGAAATTGTGCCAGACTTGTGATGCAGATAGTTGAAAGCAGCGGGTGACAGATGAAACAGAAACATCACTCCATATTCAACGTGCCTCTGATCTCAATTTGTGTAGTGCTGATTAACTTATGTACGTTTCCTGTGTTTGTGTATCCTTTTAATTTTTACTTGTATATGAATTATTTATCACAATATCACATTTATAATAATGTTGCCTTGTTTTTGTCACCATCACCACAGAAAATAAATTGATGTTTCAAACATGGTTTTGCTGTAGAGTTCTCATATACGTGCAGCCACGTGAAAAAGAAAGTTCTTACATGAATAATCAAATTCATTTGATCTTCAGGAAGTGTCACCACCTCTGTAGAAGCAGAGGTTTTCACACTTTGCTGATCTGAAGCATGTAGACCTGTGCTGATAAAATGTCACAATCTTCACAGGAGTGAAAGTCCCAGGAAATTCACCCCTAGGTCAAACTGTGTAATGTCAACTGCAATAAAAGAGTCCTTACAAAGGATGTTAAATGTTAAGGTTAATGGCTTGTTTGGAACAGGGTAGAAATGAAGGTTACACGGGTTAGGGTTGGGTCCTGATTATTTAAGACCTTGTATGTGAGGATCAGAATTCTGGATTTAACAGGAAGCCAATGAAGGGAAGCCAAAACAGGAGAAATATGCTCTCTCTTTCTAGTCCCTGTCAGGAGTTTTTAGGACTTCCTGATAATAATGAATCAAAGTCGTCCAGCCTGGAAGTAATAAATGCATGAACTAGTTTTTCAGCCTCACTCTGAGACAGGATATTTCTAACTTTAGAGATGTTGCGCAAATGGAAGAACGCAGTCTTACATATTTGTTTAATATGTGC